>NC_091766.1:85410439-85714189 GCF_029378745.1 Bos indicus | reverse complement strand
CATCTTCCTTATCCATTCATCTGTCAATGAACATTTAGTTTGTTTCCATATCTTGGCCATTTTGAATAGTGCTGCTATGAACACAGGGGTGCATGTATATTTTTGAATTTTGCCTATATATATGCCCAGATGTGGGATTGCTAGATCATATGGTAGCTCTATTTCCCTGTTTTCTGAGGAAACTAAGAGCTACTTCTCCCCTAGAGAAGGGAACGGCTACCCACTCCAGTATTCTGGCCTGAAGAATTCCATGGACTGTATAGTCCAAAGGGCCGCAAAGAGTCGGACATGACTGAGTGACTTTCACTTTCACTTTCACCCTCAGAGCTATTACAGTTTTCCTTAGTAGGTATACCAACTTACATTCCCACCAACAGTGTAGGAGGGCTCCCTATTCTCTGTGTCCTCTACAGTATCTGACATTTGTAGAGTTTTTAATGACAGCCATTCTGAAAATTGTGATGTGGTACAACCAAATTAATTTGTGCAAGCTAACGGGTAGTAAGTTTCAAGATATACTGAGGCATCTATTTGAGATAAATTATTTTCCTCCATGTATATCTTGTGCTTAAACTAGGGTTTCTATAAATACTATAGAAAAGAAAAAGAGGAAAATGTCTTTCACTTAATTCAAGAAATTTAGTATTTATAATAATATTCAATATATCTTCTTTCTGGTCTGGTATGATGCAGAATAATAGTCTTAGACATATACTACAATTAAAATAAAAGGATATTGGGAATTTAAAATTATAATATAAAAGATCTGGCTCTTGGTAAAGTTGGTGTATTTAAATATAATGCAATTAAATAACTGTAGCATGTATAATGTGATAGAATGAGACTACTGTATTTTATTTTTGATTTTGCATTATGGGCAAATTTAATTCAGATGACCATTATATATACTACCATAGGCAAGAATACCTTAGAAGAAATGGAGTAGCCCTCATAGTCAACAGAATATTCCAAAATGTAGTGCATGAATGCATGCTAAGTTGCTTCAGTCATCATTGTGACACTATGGACTGTAGCCTTCCAGTCTCCTCTGTCCATGGGATTCTCTAGGTAAGAATACTGGAGTGGGTTCTTTGCCTACTGAGACCCAGGGGAAGCCCCCCAAATGCAATACTTGGGTGCAATCTCAAAAATGACAGAATGACCTCAGTCTGTTTCCAAGGCAAACCATTTATACCTCAACCAATAATGGCAAAGAGGCTGAAGTTGAATGGTTCTATGAAGACCTACAAGACCTTCTAGAACTAACACTAACAAATTAAATGTCTTTTTCATCACAGGGGATAGGAATGCAAAAGTAGGGAGCCAAGAGATACCTCGAGTAATAGGCAAGTTTGGACTAAGAGTAAAAAATGAAGCAGGGCAGAGGCTAACAGAGTTTTGCCAAGACAACACACTGGTCAGAGAAAACACCCTCTTCCCACAACACAAGAGATGGCTCCACACATGGGCATCACCAGATGGTCAATACCAAAATTAGATTGATTATACATAGCTGAAGATCAAGAAGCCCTACACAGTTGCCAAAATAAGACCTGGAGCTGACTGAAGCTCAGACCATGAGCTCCTTATTTCAAAATTCAGGCTTACATTGAGGAAAGTAGGAAAAATCATTAGACCATTCAGGTATGACCTAAATCAAATCCCTTTTGATTATACAGTGGAAATGACAAATAGATTCAAGGGACTGGATCTTGTAGACAGAGTGACTGAAGAACTAAGAATGGAGGTTCGTGATACTGAAGAGGAGGCATTGACCAAAACCATCTCCAAGAAAAAGAAATGCAAGAAGGCAAAATGGTTGTCTGAGGAGTGTTTACCAATAGCTTTGAAAGAAGAGAAGCAAAAGGCAAAGGAGAAAGGGAAATACATACCCAACCAAATGCAGAGTTCCTGAGAAAAGCAAGGAGAGATAAGAAAGCCTTCTTAAGTTAATGGGAAGGGCTAGAGATCTCTTCAAGAAAATTGGAGACACCAACAGAATATTTCATGCAAAGATGGACATAATAAAGAATAGAAACAGCAAGAACTTAATGAAAGCAGAAGAAATTAAGAAGATGTGGCAAGAATACACAGGACTATACGAAAAAGGTCTTAATGACCAAGATAACTACAATGGTGTGGTCAATCACCTAGAACCAGGCATTCTGGAGTGTGAAGTCAGGTGGGCCTTAGGAAGCGTAAGTCAAGTGGGCCTTAGTCTGAACAAAACTAAAAGAGGTGATGGAATTCCAGCTGAGATATTTCAAATTCTAAAAGATGCTGCTGCTAAATGATGAACTCAATATGATAGCAAATTTGGAAAACTCAGAAGTTTCCACAAGACTGGACAAATTCAGTTTCCATTCCAATCCCAAAGAAAGAAAATGCCATAGAATGCTCAAACTACTGTGCAATTGTGCTCATTTCACATGCTAGCAAAGTAAGGCTCAAAATTCTTCAAGCTAGGCTTCAACAGAGTGTGAACTGAGAACTTCCAGATATGCAAGCTGGATTTAGAAAAGGCAGAGGAAACAGAGGTCAAACTGCCAACATCAGCTGGATCATAGAAAAAGCAAGGAAATGCCAGAAAAACATCTACTTCTGCTTCACTGAGTACACTAAAGCCTTTAACTGTGTGGATCACAACAAACTGTGGAAAATTCTTAAAGAGATGGGAACGCCAGACTACCTTACCTGCCTCCTGAGAAACCTGTATGCAGGTCAATAAGCAACAGTTAGAATGAGACAAGGAACAACTGACTGGTTCAAAATTGGGAAAGGAGTACACAAGTCTCTATATTGTCATCCTGCTTATTTAACTTATATGCGAGTACATCATGCAAAAGGCCCATCTGGATGAATCACAAGTTAGAATCAATATACCCAGGAGAAATATTAGCAACCTCAAATATGCATGGTAAACTATTCAAAATATACCATTATTTTGATTACATATCTTTATAATCATACACTACCTGGCTTTGTTGAAGTCACCATGAATGTTTTATATCAAAGAAGTATATGTATGTACAAGTATATATATATATATACATACATGTATTGCTTTGCATGCTACAATTATAATACATTCAACTTTCTCTCTAATAAAGCATGTCTATCTTTCTTCTAAACCAAAGCTTCTCTCCTCCAAGTAAGCAGATCTGATCCACGTTTCCACAAGAGGATAAGGTACCCTACCTTACCCTTCTACCTCTCATTTCTTATTCACCATGTTGCTTCTATTTCCTCCCAGGTCAAGAAGTAATGTTTAGAGGTAAAAGGGCAAAGTCACTACACCTACGCAGTAGTGTTTTTTGATCCTCCTTTGACCACTGAAGGAGCCCCTGGTGACTCAGATGGTAAAAAGTCTGCCTGCAGTGGGGGAGACCCGGGTTCGATCCCTGTGTCAGGAAGATCCCCTGGTGAAGGAAATGGCAACCCTCTCCAGGATTCTTGCCTGGAGAATCCCATGAATGGAGGAGCTTGACCACTGAAGGCTAGTCAATGCTGTCTGCCATGGCAGGTATCCAATCACTGGTTTTCCCTCTCTCAGGGCATTTCTGTAGAATCTTGGAACGCTTGCCTGCCCCTTCCTCACTCCCTTCACCCCTTAAGTTTCTGAACCACACTTGGGCACTACACACTCTGGCCACATTTCCATGACTCTTTCTCAGCTCCTTCCCTAAGGCATCATACTTCAGGGCTCTATTCACCCTGACAAGCAGGCTTTTTGTGAAGGATCTTCTCAAGATTAGCCCAGTTAGCCTCTATTGTATAGATTGAACATGAAAAAATCTTCACTTTTGCAGTTCATTCTAACTGCAGCCCTCGCTCTTTATCATATTGTTTAGGGCAGCTTCAGATCTAAAGAACCATGTGTGCTCTGCTCTGATAGTAGTCAAGAAGTTTCTGTAGTTTATATAGGAATCCATCAAGAAATAAGATGCATCCTTTCTGAAAGCACCTCCTGTGACTCATAGGGGTCTTTACTGGCCCTTTTACATGATTTGAAGAGAAAAGTACAATCTCTCTTTCCCCACACAGAGGAGTAAGGAAATAATAGATCTGTTATCTGAACAAAAGATAGGTAATTCCTTTTTACTCATTTGAAAAGACCCTGATGCTGGGAAAGATTGAAGGCAGGAGGAGAAAGGGACGACAGAGGATGAGATGGTTGGATGGCATCACCAACTCAATGCACATGAGTTTGGGTACACTCTAGGAGTTGGTGATGGACAGGGAGGCCTGGTGTATTGCAGTCCATAGGGCCACAAAGAGTTGGACACGACTGAGTGAACTGAACTGAACTGAATTTCTTTTTAAGACTAAATCTTTTAAAGCAAAGTTCTATCATCCAACAGCCTACTTTCAATTTATCTTTTCTTATATAGATATGTTGCAACTTGGTAATGGGTTTAGGATTCCAAAACTTGCTCAGGCCACATCTTACCACACCCTAGGAAAAGGATCTAGCACTACTATATTTTGATACTTAACTATCACTCATTGTCCTCAATGACTTCAGACAAAACACTGAACACTCAAAAGGATTCCATTTATCTATCTTTATTTATGATTTATGATATTTACAAATATCCTCTATTTATGAGCAATGATGACCTAAATATTTAAAAGTAATAATTTCTACATTAGTGAATAAAGTATAATTCTTACTAACTCAGAATAAACTATTACTTTGAATATATAGCTCCATTCTGAATGTTGAATGCTTAAAAATCCTCCAGTGGTCCCTATTTTCCAGAAAATAATGTTTAAAGGGCTTAGTATGAATATGCAATTCATGGTCTTATCCCATTATCTCTCACTAACTTGTTTTCTTCATTTTTCAACATAACTGGTATCTTCAAGGTACAAGACTAACAGGATAGTTTTACAGATCCATTTAGGCTGAACTCTTATGACACCTACTCTATGAAGATTTTGCCAACACACACATGTACTGAAGCAAAACTAATACATGATGAAATAATATATTAAAAATTCTTAATTTTATATTAATATAGCAGATTAACTTTTCTATTTTTAACCTAGACTATGACTTTCTGTTGTGTATGTACATATGTTCATACACACACACACACACACACACACACAAGTTCACACAGCGAAAAAAATGTGAGTGTACTATAGTATGTGCTAAAGTACTATTTGTTGAAAGAATAAATGAGTTTAGACTGGCAGAGTTTCCAGACTTTCCATATTAGAAGGGTTCAGTGAGCAATTAAATTTTGAGAATGCTTCAAATAACATAGCTAGTGATAATTATACTCTGAATCTATCAAACTCTCTTCCTTTGAACATAGATATATGATATATTATATTGTTCTTTTGGGGTTTTGAAATAAAAAAATAAGTCAAGCATTTTAAAAAGTACTTACAAAGAAAAATATGTTTATAGACTAAAGAAATAGTTTGGAAATACATTAATCCATATTGTTGATGAGCATATAGTAAATTGCATAGTGGGATATAAACCAACTTTTCTTTAAGCATAGAAATAAAAGTGTTTTTTATTAAAATCTGTATGCCTATTGATTTCATACCCCTTTGATACTGGAAGTTTAAGAATGATTTGACTATAACCCTGAGTTTCACAGTGAAAGAAATCACAAATAGATTTCTTGAGAGTACCAAAGAGAGCTAAATGAGTGCCAATTTTAAAATAGAAATTTCTTTATTTGCCATGTATGAGGTTTTTCTTTGTTTTTTGAAGTCTTACTTCATAGGATTATTATATAGATATGAAAAAGACCAAAATAGTTTTGAGCATCTTATGTTTACTTTTTTATTATTTATAATGACACCTTAACTTTTTACTCATTTATTAATTAATCAACCACATTTTGTTAATCACTGAGTATATTCCAGAACTGGGGTATATTCTGAGTGCTAAGAAGTGAAAATATAGCAACAAACATCTTATCATTGATATGCAACTCTTCATACTGTAAGATCATTATTAATAACTAATTACACTAACGTGCTTACTGTACTTGTGATCAGTGTTACGAAGGAAAAGAAAAAGGAGCTCTGAGAACACAGAGTATGGATGGTCAAGGCTGGATTTTTTTATAAAGTTACATTTCAACTAAGAACTGAGAGAAGTAGATATTTTATTCCCTAAAGAGGGTGGGCAGTATTTCTAGGTAGTGAAGATAAAATGTTTAAAGGCTTTGAAACCAGGAGGAGCTAGAAAGGAGAGCATGAAAGTCTCTGAGTTAATAGAAGGGAAGCAAGAGATGTCTCCAGAGAAGAGACATCTTCATCTGGTTCCCAGATGAATATTTCTGTACAAAAGTAGCTACTGATCTGTGGGAAAGAAAACATGGAGCATTAGGTAACCCCAGAGCCAGGATAATGGGGCAAAAGGCCATTGAAAATGAAGATACCATCTTTCTTTGTTTCTCTTGTGATAGAATATTCATGCGCAAGTAAATTTGCTCTTTGAGTATTTCAGGAAAGAAAATAGTAGAGTATAGAAATGTAAAATAAGTCAACTCTTGCCAAGGAATATTTATAATGCCAATGAGATCTCAGTAGATGAGAGAAACTTAGAAAGAAGAATGGAGTGAATAAAATAAAGAATAGAAAGAGGTCTGAAGAAAAATAAATAAGGTGTTAAAAACAGGGAGAGGACATTAAACATGTAGAAATAGGTGAAATATTAGAGATAAAATAAAACTCTTATTTAAAAGTTTAGATGTTAGTGAGTATTCATTTATTCATGTCATCAAGTTATTTTTCTTATTCAATTTATTATGGTTGGGAAAGGTGCAGCAGGAGGCTGTTAAATTTACTTTGGGGATTTCGAGTACTTTTAAAATAATTAAACATAAATATGCGTGTCTATGGGCTACCCTCCTGGCTCAGTTGGTAAAGAATTCACCTGCAATGCAGGGGATCTGGGTTTGATCCTTGGGTTGGGAAGATCCCTTGGAGAAAGGAAAGGCTACCCACTCCAGGATTCTGGCCTGAAGAATCCCAAGGACTGTATAGTCCATGGGGTCACAAAGAGTCGGGCACAACTGAGCGACTTTCACATACATATCTATATATTTTAAGACAGCAGATGTGAATGCAGCATGCATAGAGACGTGCTATGTAGGCTCCCCCCCCCGCCCCCCCCCCCACCCGCCACTTCAAGGAAGTATTTGCTGCAGCAGCCAGCCCCATCAGGGTAGGCCAGCAGTGTGCTCACTTGCCTGAGGTCATCCTTTCCATAGGGCAGGCTTACATTTGAAGATGATGGATTGGGGGCTAGGTAGGGTGTAACAGACAGGTCATTTCTACCTGACACAGGATAGCTCTGATAGTCTCTGGAGCTCTCTAGTAGACTTACCAAGGGTTTTGTCACACTGTCCCCTCTACCTAATTCTCCATTTTGCTTTCATTTCACTGATGCTGATCCCTAACAGACATTTGCTGTATTTACTCTACCTCAGTTTCCACAATCGGAAAATCTAAATTATAGCAGTTGGTACCTAAAGTGATCTGAGCAAGGGGGTGATAAGATGATGTTTTTTCAGTGGATCACTCACTGCCAGGCTGGCAAGAGCACCTCATGATTAAGGGTGTTCACTTCGTTGTACCACCATGTTCTGCACTTTGCACACATGATCTTTGTAGCATTCTTGTGTGTGTGGGTTCATTCGCTCAGTTGTATCTGACTCTTTGCAACCCTATGGACTGTAGTCCACCAGGCTCCTCTGTCCATGGAATTTCCCAGGCAAGAATACCAGAGTGAGTTTCCATTTCCTACTCCTGGGGATCTTCTCTACCCAGGGATCAAACCTGCATCTCTTGCATCTCCTGCACTGGCAGGCAGATTCTTTAACATTGTACCACCTTATCCCATGGTTAATACTGATATCCTCCTTCTGTTGATATGGAAGCTGACACCTGAAGATGCTAAGATATTTGCCCAAGGTCACGTATTTAGTAAGTAGAGACAGTATTCAAACTACAGCAGTTTGTCTATTCTGTTCAGAGTCAGTGTCTTGAATGACTACATTATACAAATGTAGACATAAATAATGGTTTTCAACATCCAGAGAAAATATTGACTCACTTTCAGATACAAAGGCCTTTTATGAATAACTAAAACAATGCATTAAGAAAATAAATTGATTTCAACTATCTTTTTCCCCCTTATGTGCCATTGCTCATGGATTATTAAAACACTCTTGAATTTGACATCTATATTTTTGGTACATGGTTAATTTTACTTCAATGCATGTGCAAATCATAACTTTGACTTTCCAAATGACATTGTGTGATATTTTGTTTTCAATTATGTTTTCAATTATGAACACAGTCTACCTCCTGAGGATTCCAGTTAAAATGAAAGGATATGTCACAGTTAGGAATAGTGAACTCATCAAGAGTCATGGTGTGAAGTGGTTTCTATGAATTCCTGCCAGATGCAATTATTTGTAATGATGAATGATCTAAATTTCAGTACAAGTAATTTAAAACTCATCCTCAGTTATGAATTAATTTTATGTCATATAACAAAAATTTAATTGTATCTGCTTTTTAAAAAATGGAACACAAGGAATGGCATTTGTCTATTTAACTATCAATGGATACCTAACTGTGGTCGAGTATTTAATTTGACAAAAACAAAAATGTCTACTAGATGAGAGAGCAACAAAGCTGAAATACTTGAGTATCTCATTTCATATATTTATATGAAATGTCAGGATCTATAAGAAACTTTATTTTTAGTAAGTAAGACATGTTTGATGGAAGATGATTTATGAAGGGTACATAAAACAAGATCAATTCAGCTTTTGTTTTTGCCCAATTTTTCTGTTCTTGTGTCTCACTACAGTATTGAAAATCTTCAGCTAAACTGCTTACTGAGATATTTTTATTGTCCAATTATTTGCATTAAATCATTAGAGAAGATGCTAATAACTTTTTTCTTTTAAAAATAGAGTAGCCAGTAAAGTCTTTAAAAAGTTACAATGAAAAGGAAAATTATTAATCTGTAAAGTAGAAAGATGGAGGTACCAAAAAAATAGGAGTAAAAGGATAACAAGTGTTTTGCCTACAAGAAATTTCACATTGTTAGATCAGAGGGTACTAATAATATTAGTTGTAAAAGTTTTTTCTTTATTTCTTCCTTCACAGCTAAGTATGCATAGAGGAAGGTATCACATAATGTGTTATTTTCCTGGCATTTAACAATGTCTTTTGTGAACGTAAGGATTCCTTCATTTCCTACAGCTAACAAAACATAGGTCCTAAAAATACAAAAACAGATTATTTGACTAAGTGAATATAAAAGCATGAATGAGAAATTGCTGAATAGGTAATTCATTAGAGCTGATGTAGAGTTTAAGTGTTCAAAAAAAGAAGAGACTGTATAGCTATCTGCAGCATTCTAACCAGTTTTCGTTCTGAAGAAAAGGTTAGAGTCTATTGTACTCTTGACAGGATTGAAAAGTTCGGAGGAAGCAGCTGGTGGTATTAGCTCTATGGAAATGCATGTTGTTGTTTTTTTTTTTTTCCCCCCACTCATCATCTTCTCCAAGGAGAAGGAAATGGTTTCCCACCTTATTACTAAAGGTACTCTTTAGTGTCATTAAAAATGTGTTAAAAAGAGATTAAGTAAAATGAGGAAATGATGGAGGGAAATTTGATACAGAAAATTAGAGTTCTTTGAACATTCATGTACACTATAAGATGGTGATGAGAAAAGTTAAAATATATATATTTTTTTCACAGGAAGAAGATAATCCAAAATATATGATTGACAATCAATATTGATATTAACTGTTAATATGCAAAAATGTCTCTGCATTTCAGAGATACAAAAAAAAGAAAATACTGAATTTTATTCTAATCAGATTAAGTAAGTGGAAAAGCAAATCTGTTAAATTAAAAAATTCATTTTAGGATTATCGTTTTTTCCCCTAAGTCCTTAATTCTATAATTTTATATGCAAGTCCTATTTTTAGCTACATAGCAGATGAGTTGTTTTAAATTTTATTCAATTAAAATATTTTCTAAATTACTTTACACATGTATTCTTCTTTTTAGAAGCATGTTATATGATACTCACAATCATTTAGAAAAGTTTTAGCTATTTTTTTTTCTTTTTAGAGATGTGGGATTACTTTATTATTATTATTATTATTATTATTTTGGCTGAGCCATGCAGCATATAGGATCTTAGTTTCCTGACCAGGGATTTAACCCCTACCTCTGCGTCCCTGCATGGGGAGTGCAGAGGATTTTAACCACTGGAGCATCAGGGACGTCCCTATCTTTTTTTTTTAACAACGTATAACTTAATTTTCTTGTGGAGAGACAATGTTATTGTTCAGTAGCTCAGTTGTGTCTGACCCTTTGCGATTGCAGCACGTCAGGCTTTCCTGTCCTTCACCATCACCCAGAATTTGCTCAAACTCATGTCCATTGAGTTGGTGATGCCATCCAACCATCTCATCCTCTGTCATCCCCTTCTCCTCCTGTCCCCAATCCCTCCCAGCATCAGGGTCTTTTCAAATGAGTCAGCTCTTCACATCACATGGCCAAAGTATTGGAGCTTCAGCTTCAGCATTAGTCCTTCCAATGAATATTCAGGACTGATTTCCTTTAGGATTGACTGGTTGGATCTCCTTTTAGTCCAAAGGACTCTTAAGAGTCTTCTCCAGTGCCACAGTTCAAAAGTATCAATTCTTTGGTGCTCAGCTCAGCCTTCTTCATGGTCCAATTCTCACATCCATACATGAGTACTGGAAAAACCATAGCTTAGACTATTCGGACCTCGTTGGCAAAGTAATCTCTCTGCTTTCTAATATGCTGTCTAAGTTTGTCATAACTTCTCTTTCAAGGAGCAAATCTCTTAATGAAACTAAAAGACTGGCCTTCATTCACCATCTACAGTGATTTTGGAGCCCAAGAAAATAAAGTCTGTCACTGTTTTCATTGTTTCCCCATCTATTTGCCATGAAGTGATGGGACTGGATGCCATGATCTTTGTTTTTTGAATGCTGAGTTTTAAACTGGCTTTTTACCTTCCTCTTTCACTTTCATCAAGAGGCTCTTTAGTTCCTCTTCGCTTTCTACTATAAGGGTGGTATCATCTGCATATTTGAGGTTACTGATATTTCTACAGGCAATCTTGATTCCAGTTTGTGATGCCTAAATTGTCAATGTTCACTCTTGCTCTCTCCTGTTTGACAACTTCCAATTTACCTTGATTCATGGACCTAACATTCCAGGTTCCTATTTATTGTTGCTCTTTACAGCATCGGACTTTGCTTCCATCACCAGCCACATCCACAACTGGGTGTTGTTTTCATAGTGGCTCCATCTATTCAAACTTTCTGGAGTTATTTCTCTACTCTTCTCTAGTAGCATATTGGGCACCTGCTGACCTGGGGAGTCCATCTTTCAGTGTCAATTTTTTTTGCCTTATCATATTATTCATGGGGTTCTCAAGGCACGGATGCATCCCAATTGTAGATCTGACTAGTGATTGACAATGGTATAGGCAAATAAATTTGCTTTCTGCAGTCATCTTTCTTTCTCTTTAAAACTGTCCTCATATTAGCTCTCTTACATTCCGCTATATTTTATAAATTGTCCATGAATATTGATAAAGTGAAAAGCTCTCTTTTTCTCTTCACCAGGTTATTTAAACCTGAATTTACTGATATCTGTGTAGAGGATTCACTGGACAGGCAAAAGAAAAGGAGAATCGACTTCTAATTAGCTCTGATCTTCTCAGATTTGTAATAATATCTTTACGTATTTAATTTTTTAACTATATAAGTTTCATGGGTACTATGGTACTCTAATTCAATGTTGCATCTACTACAAACTGTTACTAATGGTAAAGAAGCTGCCTGCCAATGCAGTAGTGTGAGAGATGTGGGTTCGATCCCTGGGTCGGGAAGACATGGAAACCCACTCCAGTATTCTTTCCTGGAGAATCCCATGGACAGAGGAGCCTGGTGGGCTAACGTCCATAGCGTTGCAGAGTCAGACATGACAAGCAATTTAGCACACACATAATGTTAACCATCACAAGTCTAGTTACCCTACATCACCAATTTCACATGCCATTGAAGCCCTTTCTTTTCTGGTAACCGTTAATCTGTTCTCTGTATCTATGACTCTGTTTTGTTTTAATTTTGTTTGCTTCTTTTTTTCAGATTCCACATATTAGTGAAATCACATGGTATTTCTATTTCTACATCTGACTTATTTCACTTAGCAGAGTATCTTCACAGTCCATCCGTGTTGCTGCAAATGACAGGATTTCATTCTTTTTCTTGGTGGCTGAGTAACACTCCAGTATGTGTGTCTTTGTGTATGCGTGTGTGTATGTGTACACAAAATGTCTTTGTTTATCCATTCATCCATTGATGAACAGTTAGGTTGTTTCCATATCTTGGCTACCGTAAAAACTTCTGCCATGAACAGAAGTGCATGCATCTTTTGGAATTATGTGTTCTTCTGTGTTTTTTAGATAAGCTCCAAAAGTGGAATAGCTGCATCATATGATAATTCTGTTCTTAATTTGAAGAATCTCTATACTGTTTCCCATAGTGACTGCAATAATTTATAGTTTCACCAACAGCATATGAGGGTTTTCTTTGCATCATATCCTTTTCAACACTTGTTATAGCTTCTCTTTTTGATAATAGTCAATTCTAACAGGTGTGAGGTGATATCTCATTATGGTTTTGATTTACATTTCCCTAATAATGAGTGACATTGAACATCTTTTCATGTGTCTATTGATCGTCTGTTTGTTTTCTTTTGAGAAATATATGTTCAGATTCTTTACCTAGTTTTTAATTGCATTGTTTGTGTTTTTGTTGTTGAATTCTGTGAGTTCTTATATTTTGGACACTCATCCCTTATTGAATATATGATTTGTAAATAATTTCTCCCATTCAGTAGGCTGCCTTTTTGTTTTGATAATGGTGTCTTTTACTGAGTGGAAACTGATTATAATAGCTTGATGTAATCCCATTTGTTTACTTTTGCTTTTATTTTCCTTGCTTTTGAATCAGATTCACAAAACAATGTGAATGACATTATTACCTACATATTATTCTAGGAATTTTATGGTTTAAGGTATTACACTCAAGTTTATAATTCATTTTCAGTTCATTTTTGTCTATGGTGTAAGACAGGTGGTCTAGTTTCATAATTTTGCATGTAGTTGTATAGCTTTACCTACACCATTTATTGATGAGACTATTCCTTTTCCACTGTATGTTCTTTGCTCCTTTGTTGTAAATTAATTTTTCATATATGTGTACTTTTTTGTCTGCTGTTCTGTTGATATTTATATCTGGTTTTGAGCCAGTGCTATACTGTTTTCATTACTAGAGCTTTGCCATATAATTTGAAATTAGGGGTCATAATACCTCCAGCTTTATTTTTCTTTCCCAAGATTGATTTGGCTATCTGGGGTCTTTTGAATTTCAATACTATTTAAGATTTATTCTAGTTTTGTGAAGTATGTCATTTGTGTCTTGATAGGGATTACACTGAATCTATAGACAGCTTTAGCTAGTAGTCACATTTTAATGATATTGTTTAGTTGTAAGTTGTTTAATTTTAAATGTTGGTGCTTTTTTCTAGTTTTTTTTTTTTTTTTTTCCTTACCTGATCTTTAATTTCCTAGTGTTGAGGTAGTGAGGATACTTTATATAATTTCAAACTTAATTTTTGGAGACTGGTTTCATAGCCTGCTGCTGCTGCTGCTAAGTCGCTTCAGTCGTGTCCGACTCTGTGCGACCCCATGGACTGCAGCCTACCAGGCTTCTCCGTCCATGGGATTCTCCAGGCCAGAACACTGGAGTGGGTTGCCATTTCCTTCTCCAGTGCATGAAAGTGGAAAGTGAAAGAAGTCGCTCAGTCGTGTCTGACTCTTAGCGACCCCATGGACTGCAGCCCATCAGGCTCCTCCGTCCATGGGATTTTCCGGGCAACAGTACTGGAGTGGGGTGCCATAGCCTAGAATGTGATATATCCTGGAGAATGTTTCATGTGCACTTGAAAAAAATGTATTCTGATTTGGGGGGATGCAATGTTCTATAAATATATGTTGAGTTCAGCTGCTATACTATATCACTTTTTTCCAATTCATGAACACAGAATATTTTATTCCTATATTTGTGCATTCTTCAATTTCTTTGATATGATTCTTATACTTTTCAGCATACATGCCTTTCACGTCTTTGGTTAAATTTATTCCTAGATATTTTATTTTTTGGATGCAATTATAAGTGAAATTGTTTAGTTTTCTTTTCTGATAGTTCATTATCAGTATACATAAATACCATGTATTTATATCTATTGGTTTTGTATCCTATAACTTTACTGAATTCATTTATTAGTTCTAACAGTTTTTTGGTGTTTTTAGAGTTTTCTATATATAGTATCATGTCATCTGCAAATAGTGACAGTTATACTTCTTCCTTTCTAATATGGATGCCTTTTATTTCATTTTCTTGTCTAAATGGTGTAGCTAGGAATTCTAATACTAGTTTAATAAAAGTGGCAAGAGTGGGCATCCTTGTCTTGTTCCTGATCTTAGAGGAAAAGCTTTCAGCTGTTGGTTTGTCATATATGGCCTTTATTATACTAAGGTATGTTTCTTCCCTTCACACCCAGTTTTTGATAGGTCTTATCAAAACAGATGTTAAATTTTATCAAATGCTTTTACTATATCTATTGGAATTATTAAAAAAATATATTTTGATAATAGTTGTAGCTTTCATGTTAGTAACAATAACTTATGTTTACTGAGCATTTACCACAAGACTGTATTGTCTGTTCTCAGTTAGATTCACAACAGTCCTATGAGATTGGTAAATATTATACTATGTTTAAAAAGAGTCACAAGAGAACAAGATACTTTGCTCAAATTCACATAGCTATTATGTTCCATGTCTATTTGCTTGAATGAAAAATACTCTAACTAGAGTTTTATTTACATGGCATTATCTCCATTGCAATACAGAGCACTAAGTTGAGAGTTTAAGAAAAATCATAGTATGGAATCCTTGCATAATAGTTTCATTCCTGGCTTTGGCTCAAAAGAATCCAACTGAAAAAAAGGAATGCATATATATATATATAATTTGTAGCATAGCTCTACTGAAAGAAACACATGTTCCTAAGTCAGATAAATATTATTAATGTTTTTTAAAGTGTCCAACCTCTTTTAATACACATAGGTAGGTCCAATACAATTGCATAAATGACTGAAGTTTGGTTCATATAAAAGATAAAGCAGGGACTTTAGAAATATTCAGAATATCTTCCCTCAACATGTTATTCTAGGGAATAGATTTTAGTATTTCTATGCTTATGAATACTTCTGTGTCTAAGCAATTCATGTAAGGCAATCACACCTCATTCATAAAAGTCCTGATCATTGGTACAGCCAGAGTTGGTAAGAGCCAGTAAGACTTAGGGTTCATCTCATTTAAGAGAAAGGAACCTGACAGGTTAAACAACTTATGTAAGTCTCACAAGTAAGCTGTTCACCTACCATTAGGTTTCAAGAATATATGACATCAACTGTTATCTTGCTTAGTGTTTGTAAACGGCATGTTTGTAGCAGGAGAATTGGCTTACGACCAGCTCCCATCCCTCTCCCTTCCACCAGCAGTCATTATTCTTGCACATTCTATGTCTGGAAAGGCTACATATCATCACTGATAAGAAATGATGGTCGCTTTTAGCAGAAATGCAGAGGAGTGACTAGAGTTTATATTCTCACCATCAAAAGAACTTTTTCCCAAATCAGGGTTAAGTCACACCGATTACAGGCATCAATTTCAATTTGATTTTGCCATTGATTGTCCTGCACCTGGCTGTGCTTTAGTATAGGATTTCAATTTCCAGGATCTGTGCTCTACTTTTTATAAGTTGTAAACTTACTGTAACTAGTGAAATAAAAATGACAACAAGGATTTCCTCATCTCAATCCCTGAGTGAACCTGCATCCACTACTATGCTTTCTTAAATATTCAACTACATCATATCATTTCAATTAGGTCAGTTAGTGCTGTTGACATAGCCTCATACTATCCCTCAATCTGAAGCATTGTTACTATCCACTATGTTATTGGATAATACATTATGACATTTTCTTTCATTGTATTTTTGTTTTATCCAAGTATAAGAATCATTTTAAGAAAAGAAGCATATATTAAATATTTCCATAAGACAGACTATTACTTATTGAATAAACAGAAAATAAGTGCAAACTGGACATTTCAAAGATTATAATTCTGATACATCTCATAAATCAGATTTGTTTAGTATATTATTTTCTAGTCAAAGTACCTAGTAAATACTGTGGTGCTTCAGTTTTAAAAAAGGTTAAATTCTTTAGCACTACTCTCAGGTTGTTAATTACATTAGTCTGTAATGTCTACAAGGTGACTAATTAACTTATTTTATAGATTTTTTTTCAAATCACTGTGTAATACGAGCTCCCACATTTAGCAAATAAAATTGTAGGCTAACTCAGTTAAATCTGAATTTCAGGTAATCAACAAAAAATTTTTTTTTAGTGCATAAGTCTGTCCTAAATATTGCTTGTGACATACTTATACTAAAATTATTTGTTGCTAATCTGAAATTCAAATTTTACTAGGAGGCCCAGATTTTATCTCTGACAATTCTACTTTCTAGACAATTAATGAAAAAATTGCCAAATATGTGGTGACCGGCACTTTTTCACTCTACCCTATAATCATTTTGTATTATAATAATGTAAGTTAATTCTTAAGGGTGATTTAACTTAAATTCAAATCTCTTTTGTAGTTTTAGGAAATCAATCTTACTTGAATAGTTTGGCTATATTTTTGTGCACATTACTCAATAGTTACAACTGATTTAATCTGATTATCTAAGTACACTGATTGCATTACTTATCCTTGAAAGAGATAGAAACCAGAGAGTGGTATTACTGTTCCCTAGATTGCAAACTACCTCATTATTTGATTTATGTTGTTGCTGTTCAAAGTAGTTTTATAAATGGTTATTTGATATTTTTGGATTTCAAATCTAAGTTCTTGAGTAATTAGGAAGTTCACCTAACTAAATTTCTCACAAGGAGGAAAGTTCTGCCAACAGTATTCTTCTGGCTTTCAGAGAGTGACATCGTTTTGAATTTATTTCAGAGAATTCTACTATATAAAGGCCTTGAAATTTGCTGTTGCTAGGCTACTGTGTAGAAGTGTGAATGACACTTGCCTATGAAAGTAAGAGAGAATTAGACCAATCAAGTGGTATATATGCTAGTACAAATTAAAGCTTTTATCCTTGTTTTTTTTTTTTTTTTGACACGTTTTTTTTTTTTTTATTCTTTTTGTGATATATACAATTTTTGCTAGTTTTTGAAGCAGACCATGGCCTGCTGCTATTTATCAGAACCTACCTAGAAACAGAAGCATTCAGTGCTGTTTTAATTTTCTATTTTGATGTGAGAGGGTGAGGTTCTTTTTTTTTTTTTTTTTTTAAGAAATCCAAAAGATTTATTTCCTTCATACTCCAGGTTAAAAAATTGGAACAGCACAGTATGTGTATGCACCACCGGGCTCAGTTTAGACAAACTTACTGATTTAGGAGACTTATTTTCTCTTTCTTTCTTTTTTTTTTTTTTTTTACACCAGCCCCAAGCATCCAGCATCGTGCATTGAACCTGGACTGGCATCTCGTTTCATACATGACGTTTCACATGTTTCAATGCCATTCTCCCAAATCTTCCCACCCTCTCCCTCTCCCACAGAGTCCATTGACTGTTCTATACATCAGTGTCTCTTTTGCTGTCTCGTATACAGGGTTATCGTTACCATCTTTCTAAATTCCATATATATGCATTAGTATACTGTATTGGTGTTTTTCCTTCTGGCTTACTTCACTCTGTATAATAGGCTCCAGTTTCATCCACCTCATTAGAACTGATTCAAATGTATTCTTTTTAATGGCTGAGTAATACTCCATTGTGTATATGTACCACAGCTTTCTTATCCATTCATCTGCTGATGGACATCTAGGTTGCTTCCATGTCCTGGCTATTATAAACAGTGCTGCCATGAACATTGGGGTACACGTGTCTCTTTCCCTTCTGGTTTCCTCAGTGTGTATGCCCAGCAGTGGGATTGCTGGATCATAAGGCAGTTCTATTTCCAGTTTTTTAAGGAATCTCCACACTGTTCTCCATAGTGGCTGTACTAGTTTGCATTCCCACCAACAGTGTAAGAGGGTTCCCTTTTCTCCACACCCTCTCCAGCATTTATTATTTGTAGACTTTTGGATCGCAGCCATTCTGACTGGTGTGAAATGATACCTCATAGTGGTTTTGATTTGCATTTCTCTGATAATGAGTGATGTTGAGCATCTTTTCATGTGTTTGTTAGCCATCTGTATGTCTTCTTTGGAGAAATGTCTATTTAGATCTTTGGCCCATTTTTTGATTGGGTCATTTATTTTTCTGGAGTTGAGCTGTAGGAGTTGCTTGTATATTTTTGAGATTAGTTGTTTGTCAGTTGCTTCATTTGCTATTATTTTCTCCCATTCTGAAGGCTGTCTTTTCACCTTGCTAATAGTTTCCTTTGATGTGCAGAAGCTTTTAAGTTTAATTAGGTCCCATTTGTTTATTTTTACTTTTATTTCCAATATTCTGGGAGGTGGATCATAGAGGATCCTGCTGTGATGTATGTCGGAGAGTGTTTTGCCTATGTTCTCCTCTAGGAGTTTTATAGTTTCTGGTCTTACGTTGAGATCTTTAATCCATTTTGAGTTTATTTTTGTATATGGTGTTAGAAAGTGTTCTAGTTTCATTCTTTTACAAGTGGTTGACCAGATTTCCCAGCACCACTTGTTAAAGAGATTGTCTTTAATCCATTGTATATTCTTGCCTCCTTTGTCAAAGATAAGGTGTCCATATGTGAGTGGATTTATCTCTGGGCTTTCTATTTTGTTCCATTGATCTATATTTCTGTCTTTGTGCCAGTACCATACTGTCTTGATAACTGTGGCTTTGTAGTAGAGCCTGAAGTCAGGTAGGTTGATTCCTCCAGTTCCATTTTTCTTTCTCAAGATCGCTTTGGCTATTCGAGGTTTTTTGTATTTCCATACAAATTGTGAAATTATTTGTTCTAGCTCTGTGAAGAATACTGTTGGTAGCTTGATAGGGATTGCATTGAATCTATAAATTGCTTTGGGTAGTATACTCATTTTCACTATATTGATTCTTCCAATCCATGAACATGGTATATTTCTCCATCTATTAGTGTCCTCTTTGATTTCTTTCACCAGTGTTTTATAGTTTTCTATATATAGGTCTTTAGTTTCTTTAGGTAGATATATTCCTAAGTATTTTATTCTTTTCGTTGCAATGGTGAATGGAATTGTTTCCTTAATTTCTCTTTCTGTTTTCTCATTATTAGTGTATAGGAATGCAAGGGATTTCTGTGTGTTGATTTTATATCCTGCAACTTTACTATAATCATTGATTAGTTCTAGTAATTTTCTGGTGGAGTCTTTAGGGTTTTCTATGTAGAGGATCATGTCATCTGCAAATAGTGAGAGTTTTTATCCTTCTTTCTTAAGAACCACTTGATTGGTATAATTCTCTCTTATTTTCATATATATATGTAAATATATATAAATATATATATTTAATTTAGAAAACAGACATGCCTATGAAAGCTAGAGTTTTACAATTTAGTTGAATGGAGGTAATTTAAGAAATTTGAAAATTAATATTGATTTGAGGTCAGATTAAATGTAATATGAAACAACAAAATATTTTCCTGCTTTTTAAAAATCTTTTTCTTTAAAATAGTATATAACAATCTACACAGACCCTTATTAGAACTGAATCGCAATACAGTTTAAGTACAGCAAGCTGAAAGGAAGATTTAGGAGAAAGCAAAATGAATCTTTGATGGAAAAAAAATTAACAATGACAGTGAGGATGAGCTAAAGGATAATCTCTTAGATTTATTTTCTGCTATACATTTTTTGTAACGTCAGTTTCCTACTAATGTTTCATTGCTATCTTTATAAGTCTGCATTGAACAATATTTTCCCAAACATTTATCTGCCACTCTGATAAATCTGGTAATTCTCTTTAACAAACCATTGCTCAAGTTTTTCAAGTTTTTCCTTAGCAGTAATGTCATCTTAAAACAATTCTAAATTCAAAGAAACTGATGATCTGGAATGCATCCTTGCTCACCTTGTTAGCTTATCTAAAACATAGCAACAGTTCAAAATTCAGATTTTATGCATTCTCACAGAATTATATTATCTTTGTAAATTATTCCAAAGGACCCATCCAGTCACTGGAATTTCTTTTTGATATTTCCTCAAATATAAATGGCCACTAAAATCAAAGTCACATACAAAATACACATAATCCATTAACATGTTTTTAGAAGTACTCTGTTTTTATTTTGTTCTGAGAATCAAAGATTCTTTACTGCTGTTAATAGCCCATTACTTAGTGTTATGGACCAAATGTTTGCATCACTTCCAAAATTTTATGTTGAAGACCTCACTACCAATGTGACTGTATTTGAAGATAAGGTCTGTCAGTTCAGTTCAGTTCAGTCGCTCAGTCGTATCCAACTCTTTGTGACCCCATGAACTGCACCACGCCAGGCCTCCCTATCCATCACCAACTGCCGGAGTCTACCCAAACCCATGTCCATTGAGTCAGTGATGCCATCCAACTGTCAGGGTCTGTCAGGAGATGATAAAAGTTAAATGAGTCTGCAAAGTGGGCTCTGATCTATAATGACCAGTAAATGGCAACCCACTCAAGTGTTCTTGCCTGGAGAATCCCAGGGATGGGAAAGCCTGGTGGGCTGCCGTCTATGGGGTCGCACAGAATTGAACATGACTGAAGCGACTTAGCAGCAGCAGCAGCATTATAAAGAGAAGATATATCAGAGTACCCTCTTTCTACCATGGGAGAACAGAATGAGAAGACTGCCATCCGCAAGTCAAGAAGAGACCTCTTAACAAAAACTGACCATGCTGCCACTCTGATCTTGGACTTTCCAGCCTCCAGAATGGTGAGAGTAAATTTCTTTATATATAGTATTTTATTGGGTAGCCTGAGCTAAGATAATTATTATGACATTTTTTCTAATAATTATTTCAATAAATATTTTCCTAGTTATTATCTAAAATATGCTCATGGTAGATATTATGGTACAATTCTCATGGTACATTACAAAAACCTTTGTCATCATCCTTCAGCCATCTTACTCTTCCCATTCCTTCCCCCAAATATACACGTATTGAGTTATGCATCTGAAATATAAATAAAGTATAATTTCTTGAGCATTAAGCACATTATCCCAAGAAATTGCAGCTATATTAGAGTTAGTAGATTTATTATATTCACATGCTATTTATAATTGGAATAGTGTGAATGTTTTAACAAAAGCAATTATTTAGATTTTTACATAATTCTTATCAAGGTCTGTTGGAGATTAAAAAAATAAAGATTGAAACACCCGGAAATCAGGGATCCCCTAAGGTCTGTGCATAGAAGAAGCTGATTGGCCAACCTGAGGTTAAAAAAAAATCAGAATTTTTGGCAAAAAATGTGGTCAAATAAGAAATAAGCTAGAGTATGGGATCTTGTAAATAGCATAAAGCTTTCATTTCCTAAAGCTTCTAGACCAACACCTCAGGCAGTGTAAGTAGCCAGTTTAATTTTTACTGAATAAACTAAATGGATGTTACCATTGTTGTTTAGTTGCTGAGTCACGTCCAACTCTTTTTCGAGTCCATGGACCGTAGCCTGCCAGCCTCCTCTGTTCATGGGATTTCCCAGGTAAGAATACTGGAGTAGGTTGCCCTTTCCTTCTCCAGGGGATCTTCCTGACCCAGGGATTGAACTTGCATTGGCAGGTGGATTTTTTTTTTTTTTACCACTGAGACACCTAGGAAGCTCCCACTCACACAACTGATAGAGTACAAAAAGTCTGTACATAAACTAGATTCTTATGTTATTTTTTCCTTTTCTTTCTTTATATTTACTGCTGGGCCATAGGGAAGCCCAAACTAAATGGATAGATATGCCAAATTTTGGCTTGAGTCAGTACTGCAGTAATAGGAAAAAAGGCTCCCAATAAGATTCCTGTTACCATGGCAACTTGAAGTACCTACTACTGTTGTTTCAACAACAACCTAGATCTTTTCCATTGAGTTTATTCTTATTAAAGAAGAAGAAAGCATTAAAACTAGAGTGTGGGAGGACAAGGCACTGTTGTCACATCTCCAAAGATCTAATCAAAGATGATCTGTCATATGCTTTAATTAAGGTTTGTGAGTTATTTTAGTTGTAAAGAGATTAATCCCATTGCTGACTCCATGTTGTTATATTTAATTTAGTTCTTCTTTCAGCAAAAAGGAAAATGGACCTGTGACTGGGGACCTATGCAGTAGGTCACTGAATTCCTTGTTTAAATGTATTATCACTGATAATTACTACGCTTACACTAGTTCAGTTCAGTTCAGTTCAGTTCAGCCACTCAGTCCTGTCCAACTCTTTGTGACCCCATGAATCGCAGCACGCAGGCCTCCGTGTCCATCACCAGCTCCCAGAGTTCACTTAGACTCACGTCCATTGAGTCAGTGATGCCATCCAGCCATCTCATCCTCTATCGTCCCCTTCTCCTCCTGCACCCAATCTCTCCCAGCATTAGAATCTTTTCCAATGAGTCAACTTTTCCCATGAGGTGGCCAAAGTACTGGAGTTTCAGCTTTAGCATCATTCCTTCCAAAGAAATCCCAGGGCTGATCTCCTTCAGAATGGACTGGTTGGATCTCCTTGCAGTCCAAGGGACTCTCAAGAGTCTTCTCCAACACCACAGTTCAAAAGCATCCATTCTTTGGTGCTCAGCCTTTTCACAGTACAAATCTCACATCCATACATGACCCCAGGAAAAACCATAGCCTTGACTAGACAGACCTTTGTAGGCAAAGTAATGTCTCTGCTTTTCAATATGCTATCTAGTTTGGTCATAACTTTCCTTCCAAGGAGTAGGCGTCTTTTAATTTCATGGCTGCAGTCACCATCTGTAGTGATTTTGGAGCCCCCCAAAATAAAGTCTGACACTGTTTCCACTGTTTCCCCATCTATTTCCCATGAAGTGATGGGACCAGATGCCATGATCTTCGTTTTCTGAATGTTGAGCTTTAAGACAACTTTTTCACTCTCCACTTTCACTTTCATCAAGAGGCTTTTGAGTTCCTCTTCACTTTCTGCCATAAGGGTGGTGTCATCAGCATATCTGAGGTTACTGATATGTCTCCTGGCAATCTTGATTCCAGCTTGTGCTTCTTCTAGTCCAGTGTTTCTCATGATGTACTCTGCATAGAAGTTAAATAAGCAGGGTGACAATATACAGCCTTAACGTACTCCTTTTCCTATTTGGAACCAGTCTGTTGTTCCATGTCCAGTTCTAACTGTTGCTTCCTGACCTGCATACAGATTTCTCAAGAGGCAGATCAGGTGTTGTGGTATTCCCATCTCTTTCAGAATTTCTCACAGTTTATTGTGATCCACACAGTCAAAGGCTTTGGCATAGTCAATAAAGCAGAAATAGATATTTTTCTGGAACTCTCTTGCTTTTCCCATAATCCAGTGGATGCTGGCAATTTGATCTCTGTTTCCTCTGCCTTTTCCAAATCCAGCTTGAACATGAGGAAGTTCATGGTTCATGTATTGCTGAAGCCTGGCTTGGAGAATTTTGAGCATTTCTTTACTAGCTTGTGAGATGAGTGTAATTGTGTGGTAGTTTGAGCATTCTTTGGCATTGCCTTTCTTTGGGATTGGAATGAAAACTGACCTTTTCCAGTCCTGTGGCCACTGCTGAGGTTTCCAAATTTGCTGGCATATTGAGTGCATCACTTTCACAGCATCATCTTTCAGGATTTGAAATAGTTCAACTGGAATTCCATCACCTCCACTAGCTTTGTTCGTAGTGATGCTTTCTAAGGCCCACTTGACTTCACATTCCAGGATGTCTGGCTCTAGGTCAGTGATCACACCATCGTGATTATCTGGGACATGAAGATCTTTTTTGTACAGTTCTTCTGTGTATTCTTGCCACCTCTTCTTAATATCTTCTGCTTCTGTTAGGTCCCTACCATTTCTATCCTTTATCGAGCCCATCTTTGCATGAAATGTTCCCTTGGTATCTCTGATTTTCTTGAAGAGATCTCTCGTCTTTCCCATTCTGTTGTTTTCCTCTATTTCTTTGCATTGATCATTGAGGAAGGCTTTCTTATCTCTTCTTGCTATTCTTTGGAACTCTGCATTCAGATGCTTATATCTTTCCTTTTCTCCTTTGCTTTTCACTTCTCTTCTTTTCACAGCTATTTGTAAGGCCTCCCCAGACAGCCATTTTGTTTTTTTGCATTTCTTTTCCATGGGGATGGTCTTGACCCCTGTCTCCTGCACAATGTCATGAACCTCATTCCATAGTTCATCAGGCACTCTATCTATCAGATCTAGGCCCTTAAATCTATTTCTCACTTCTACTGTATAATCATAAGGGATTTGATTTAGGTCATACCTGAATGGTCTAGTGGTTTCCCCTACTTTCTTCAATTTAAGTCTGAATTTGGTAATAAGGAATTCATGATCTGAGCCACAGTCAGTTCCTGGTCTTGTTTTTGTTGACTGTATAGAGCTTCTCCATCTTTGGCTGCAAAGAATATAATTAATCTGATTTCGGTGTTGACCATCTGGTGATGTCCATGTGTAGAGTCTTCTCTTGTGTTGTTGGAAGAGGGTGTTTGCTATGACCAGTGCATTTTCTTGGCAAAACTCTATTAAGTCTTTGCCCTGCTTCATTCTGTATTCCAAGGCCAAATTTGCCTGTTATTCCAGGTGTTTCTTAACTTCCTACTTTTGCATTCCAGTCCCCCATAATGAAAAGGACATCTTTTTTGGGTGTTAGTTCTAAAAGGTCTTGTAGGTCTTCATAGAACCATTCAACTTCAGCTTCTTCAGCGTTACTGGTTGAGGCATAGACTTGGATTACTGTGATATTGAATGGTTTGCCTTGGAAACAAACAGAGATCATTCTGTCGTTTTTGAGATTGTATCCAAGTACTGCATTTCAGACTCTTTTGTTGACCATGATGGCCAGTCCATTTCTTCTGAGGGATTCCTGCCCGCAGTAGTAGATATAATGGTCATCTGAGTTAAATTCACCCATTCCAGTCCACTTTAGTTCGCTGATTCCTAGCATGTCGACTTTCACTCTTGCCATCTCTTGTTTGACTACTTCCAAATTGCCTTGATTCATGGACCTGACATTCCAGGTTCCTATGCAATATTGCTCTTTACAGCATCGGACCTTGCTTCTATCACCAGTCACATCCACAGCTGGGTATTGTTTTTGGTTTGGCTCCATCCCTTCATTCTTTCTGGAGTTATTTCTCCACTGATCTCCAGTAGCATATTGGGCACCTACCAACTTGGGGAGTTCCTCTTTCAGTATCCTATCATTTTGCCTTTTCATACTGTTCATGGGGTTCTCAAGGCAAGAATACTGAAGTGGTTTTCCATTCCCTTCTCCAGTGGACCACATTCTGTCAGATCTCTCCACCATGATCCGCCCGGGTGTACCTAAATAAGTGCAGGTATCTACAAGGAGTCCAATAGGGTGACCTCAAATCATATATTCAATTGCAGACTAGCATCAAAGCAAAAATATAATAAAAGTAGTATTGCCTCAACAGTAGAACATAGAAAGTGGTGAGAAGTAGCATGTCTGTGGTCAGGTTTATTGCCTAAATCAATCACCTTTGAGCTCTATGATATTAAGTAATTTCTTTACTTTTCTGTGTCCGAAGTGTTGACACATGTTAAAAGGAGGACAGTCTCAATACCTACCTCATAGAACCATATGAGGTTATATGAGTTAATATTTATAAAGTTCATAGAATTGAATCTGAAATATAAGAAGCAGTTTTGAATTCTTTCTTAGAAGTTTGAAACTTTGTTCTCAACATAAATTAACTACATTTGATTAATTTTAACTTCATTTAAATTCTACAAAAGTATTATAAGTGTATGATTTCATTTCTTCTTACAAATAGCCCTTCTATATTTTCAAAGAAAAAGCTAAGTAAAATATGCCTCATCACTTCATGTAATTGCATACATGAAGATTGTTGTATATCACAGAATTAAATTAGATATCATAAAAAACTTTCTCAGAAAAATAAAAATACACAAAAAATTAATATATATATATATATATGTCAGAGTACTACTGTACTGAACTAATAATGCTACTAATGTAAAAATATTTCTAGTCTTATGAGGCTCTCTGGCAGGGATATCTAATACAGAAATCCAGTACAGTATGTATTAAGCATACGAGACAGAAATATTTAGTTTTCCCCCACCATGAGAAATACAAAAGATTTAATAATATAGGAAACTTGAAAGTGCTTGCTTAATATTTCAATCATAGTATCTTCATGATCTACTACCAGTAAAAAAAAAAAGGGAAATATTTTAAATTAGTGCTGTTTAACTCAGTAAGTTCTAAATTGATAAATTATGAAATCATTTTTAAAGTTTTTTAAAATGTTCATTACTTTAAAATATGTAATACATCTCATGTATCCAGAATTTGGATGAAAATATTTTGTATATTTTCCTTGTAATATTTTAAAATAAAAACAAAAATGTTACAGAACTAGTTAAAGCACTTGCCTTATCTCACTCTATTCTTCTCTTTTTGATCCATTTATCCTGAAGTTGTTTATTCTCTCTATGCATGAATGTATATTTCACTACCTATTTATGTACCCTAAAATATATAGTACCATTCTGTGTTTATAAAATTACCATAACTGCTATCATCCTGTAAATATTCTTTTAGAATTTGCTACTTTCACAAGCACAATATTTTCAAGATTAGCCATTTTGATACATATAGCTGTAGTTAATTCTTGTTAACTATTTTATAGAGTACCACTATATGAACACCCCATAATTTATTGCTATATTGAAATTGAAAAACATTTAATTTTTTTCCAAGTTTTTGTCCTTACAAATAATACAGCAATAAAAGATCTCCATCTGCCTCCAGTACATCCGTATGAGAGAGTTGCTCTAACTAGAATTAAAATTGTCATGATAAACAAAATGTACATACAGCAGTCCCCCCTTATTCATGGTGGGGAAAATAAATAACAAGACCTCCAGTGGATGCTTGAAACTTTAGACAGTACTGAACTCTATATACACTATATTTTTTCCTATATTGTTGGAAAGGGCAGTAATGCATACAGCATGGTTACCCCTGGACAAAGGGATGATTCACACCCCAGGGGTGATGGTGCAGGAGGGCATGAGATTTCATTCTGCCACTCAGAAAGGCAAGTGGTTTAAAACTTACAAAATGTTTATATCTGGAATTTTCCATTTAACATTTTCAGACTGCAGGTGATCTCAGGTAACTAAAACTGCAGAAAACGAAACCATGTATAAAGTGGGAGGACATGGCTCAGTTTCTGTGAACTGTTTGTGTATTTTTCATCCAGTTTCAATTGAGTTCTTTGTCTTTACACACTGAACTGTGAGGGTGTTATTTAGTTTTAATACATTAATTTAAATAAATGATATAGAAATCTATTATAAAACATTCTATTATTATAAATTTTTAATTTTAACACTTAAAAATAAGCATATTTTATTACATATGCATTTAATCCTTACAAAATTCTTCCTTGTAAAGGGTAGGAAATACATTGTATTCTATGTTTTCATAAGTTGTTAAATTTTTGCTGCTTACATTTTCATCTTAATCCATCTGGACATTATAATGATGTAGGGAATCTATTTTCTTTTACCCAGATGGCATCCATTTTTATCAGTACCTTTTATTAAAGGTTCCACCCAAGAAAAAAAGAGCTTTCTCCTTTTGCTGGCCATGTTCATTTCTGACCCATTAGTGTAGGTGGTCTGCATGGCATTGATAGTTTGCTTTCATTGAAATGTGCTTATTTAACTAGTATGGTTCCTGATACTATGTTAAAACTGCTCCATATTTTACTTGAAATAACATGTATTCTCTAAATACTGAGTGCACAATTTCATATATGCTCATTAGATTAAACATCCAAGGTGGTCTTTATTTAGTTTGCTTCTTGTATATAGTAGATGAGAATTTAGAAGTATTTTTAATGTTTCATTTTTTATTTGCTTTGTCCTTAATTTTTATACTTCAAATCATGTTACTGGTTCCAAATAGGAAAAGAAATACATCAAGGCTGTATATTTTCACCCTGCTTATTTAACTATATGCAGAGTACATCATGAGAAACGCTCAGCTGGATGAATCGCAAGCTGGAATCAAGATTTCAGGGAGAAATATCAATAACCTCAGATATGCAGATGACATCACCCTTATGGCAGAGAGTGAAGAGGGACTAAAGGGTCTCTTCATGAAAGTGAAAGGGGAGAATGAAAATGTTGACTTAAAGCTCAACATTCAGAAAACTAAAATCATGACATCCAGTCCCATCACTTCATGGTACATGGATGGGGAAACAGTGGCAGACTTTATTTTTGGGGGCTCCAAAATCACAGCACATGGTGACTGCAGCCATGAATTTAAAAGATGCTTGCTACCTAGAAGGAAAGTTATGACCAACCTAGACAGCATATTAAAAAGCAGAGACATTACTTTGCCAACTAAGATCTGTCTAGTCAAAGATATGCTTTTTCCAGTAGTCATGTATGGATGTAGAGTTGAATTATATAGAAAGCTGAGCACCAAAGAATTGATGCTTTTGAACTGTGGTGTTGGTGAAGACTCTTGAGGGTCCCTTGGACAGCAAGGAGATCCAACCAGTCCATCCTAAAGGAGATCAGTCCTGAGTGTTCATTGGAAGGACTGATGTTGAAGCTGAAACTCCAATACTTAGGCTATGTGATGAGAAGAACTGACTCATTTGAAAAGACCCTGGTGCTGGGAAAGATTGAAAGTGGGAGGAGAAGGGGGCGACAGAGGATGAGATGGTTGGATGGCATCACCGACTCAATAGACGTGAGTTGGGTAAACTGTGGGAGTTGGTGATGCACAGGGAGGCCTGGTGTGCTGCAGTTCACGGGGTTGCAAAGAATCAGACACGACTGAACTGAACTGAAATCATGTTACAGTTTATTATACTAAATCCAATATTCAAAGAATATTTCTTCCAAAAATATGCACAAATATTAACATCCACCTGATATTTACCTATCATATTTTAAATTTAAAATATATATTTAAAATTTAAAAACTTTATATCATTAAAGTAATGTAAAACTATAATCCTTCATCTTCTGCAAAGACTGTCTTTAACCTTGATTGGTTACCAAAACTGTATAGAGTTCCTGTTCTTATCCCATGTGCTATATCGCTTTAGTCATGTTGGACTCTGCGACCCCATGGACTGTAGCCCACCATGCTCCTCTGTCCATGGTATTCTCCAGGCAAGAATACTGGAATGAGTTGCCATTTCTTCTTCCAGGGGATCTTTCCAACTTAGGAATCGGCTCCTGCATTGTAGGCGGATTCTTTACCACTAAGCTACTAGGGAAGCCCTCTTATCTCACAGGTAAGCCCTTTTCACAACACCACAGGGTTCTCATCAGTTCCCAGCCAGCTCACCTCTACCTCCTGTCATGCTGTGATAAGTGGTAAGCATGTGGTACTTCAAAACTGATAGAAATGTAGAGCCTTGTGCACAGAGGGGAGTTCACAAGCATTTGGGCTGACATGAAATTATATATTGGGATTCCCAGGTGGCGCTAGTGGTAAAGAACACGCCTGCCAATGCAGTAGACATAAAAGTTGCAGGTTCGATCACTGGGTTGGGAAGATCCCCTGGAGAAGGGCACAGCAACCCATTCCAGTATTCTTGCTTGGAGAATTCCATAGATGGAGGAGCCTGGCGGGCTACAGTCCATGGGGTCGTAAAGAGTTGGACATGACTGAAGAGACTTAGTAAACACGCGTGCGGTTGTATATTAGGAGAAATCAGTATCTGCCCACATTAGAGCCCATTGTCCTCCTTGTAGGAGCCAGGAAGCAGTGACATAAAGGCCTACTCAGTCTGGATTTAGGTGTTCAAATAATGTCATCATGAATTTGTCTCTTTTGTTCAGTTTCTCTGGTAATATTTTTTCCAAATTGGCTTCAGTTCCATATGGGTTCTTCCCCTCTTCCACGTGCCAATGAGAGGTGCAGAGGCAGCTATCTGGTGGGTAATTTATTTCCTATACTTTAACTTTTTCATATATCTTATCCAATACCTACAAGGGTGACATATGGAAGGAATATTTCCTTAATATCTACACAGTCTATTAAGTTTTTCTCAAGGGGAGGAGGGGTTCTGGAAATAGTTCATATGCCTAACTCATTAACCTCACTCTTTCATATCTGTCTACCAGAGAAAAGGTTCATTCTAGTTTGTTCTTCCATTTTGTCATTATCTCACAGTGGTAATTTCTGCTTTTTATGGGAGGATTGTAGATTACTGGTTCAGAGATGCCAATGCTTGGATTGGTAAATCTGTCCAAATGTGAGATAGTACTAGCAAGCCTATTTAACTGTGGTTCAAAAGTCACATTGTCCAAACAGGCTTATTAGTAATAAATTTAAAATACTGACCTTTATTTTAAGGTCTCCAGTGCCTTGTTTTTCATTTAATTCTAAAATCTGAGGCAAGAAATTGTATTTATTGGACCTTTAACATTTTTCTCAAGAACTAGAGTTACACATTATTGCATCTCAAGAAGGCATGCTTTGAATAATCCAATAAAGCATGGGAAATGGTGGTAAATCTTTTTAGTTTTCATTTCCCTTCCTAAGAACTAAATTATCAAGCTAATTGGATAAAGCATTATAGTAAACTGTAAGTACAATCAATAGTAGGTGTTTCCATAGGAAACAAATGAGCATGTACCTCAAGAGAGAGGAAAGATATTAGAAGAAAGGGAGTAAAAGCAAAGAGTTTGACACACCTGGGAAATACTCAGATGACATAGATGGAGGCGTTTGACAACTGGACATAGAACGAAAGGATAGAATTAGGGATGAATGAATTCCAAGCATTTATCTTGGATGATTGAGCAGATTGTGGAATCATCACCAAGCTAATATGGGAAAATGAAAGATTTTGGTGTGAGGGGAGCAGAAAAGGGGTGACAATGAATTCACTTTTTAAATAATTTTTATTGAGACTTAATCATTTACAGTAAGATTTAACTCTTTTGAAAATTCCCTCACACCAGTTTGCAAGTCAAGTTCCTCCAGCCTCTAGCAGCAGGTAACTGCTGATATGCATTGTATCACTATAGATTAAATTTGTATTTTCTAGAGTTTCTTATAGGGAATAATGCGGTATGTACTATTTATATTTTCCTTAACATAGTATCTTCAATATTCAGTCATATACTTGAGTGTATCTACTGAATATTCCTTCTTTGTGGCAGAGTAATATTCCATCATATGGCTATCTTACAATCTGTTTATCTGTTTAATCCTTTCATCAATATTTGAGTTGTTTCTGGCTTTTGGATTAAAAATTACACTGTTTTGTATATTCATATATAAACCTTTGGGTGAGCATTTGCTCTTGGGTAAATAGGATATCAATTGCAAAGTCATTTGATTATTGTATGTTTAAGTTCATAATGGCAACCCACTCCAGTGCAATCCACTCCAGTGCAACCCACTCCAGTACCCTTGCCTGGAAAATCCCATGGATGGAGGAGCCTGGTAGGCTGCAGTCCATGGGGTCACTAAGAGTCGGACATGACTGAGCGACTTCACTTCACTTCAAGTTCATAATGAACTACTAAAAGTTTTCCAAAGTGGTTTGTTTCAGCATATTAAATTCTCACCAGCATATTAGAGTTGCAGCTGTTCCTCATCTACCAGCATTTAGCACTAGCAATACTTTTATTTTTAGCCAATAAGTTCAGTATTGAAATACATGTTTTTGAAAAAGACATAGTAAATAATTATATAATCAGTTCTGAAGTTCAAGGGAGTGGTGTGACCAGGGAATATAAATTTTGAAATGATAAGTATATGAAAGATAATGAGAAATATGAGAATAGATGAAATGATTAATATCATGCTTATATACTAGATTCCTGGAAAGCACAAATATTTCCATTTCACAGAAGTTCAGGAATCTAGCAGGTAGGCAAAGAATGTATAAAATGGCAAGAAGATACAAAAACACACAGAAAAGTCAAGGGTGCAGAGAATTAAAAATTAGTGATCAACAGTGTTATATGCATCAGAGACATACAATGAAGGGCCAATTTTCCACATTTTAATTTGATAACTAAAAGGCTATTGTAACTTCAGCAAAACCTGTTTATATTTTGTGCTTGGGTTGGCAATTTGATAGATCAGGTCGGGTAGGTGTGATTGGGCAAAGACAAAGAGGGTAACAAGCAAAGATTGACCCTTTTCAGCTCTTCACTAAAAACAGAGGAAAAGAGGCTGAATGAGTCATAGATGCTGAATTGAGATTATTTTGTATAACCCTTAGTAAAATGTCTGGTGAATAGAAAGATTATCAGTACCTATAATATATTTAGTTTAACTGAATGAGCAGGAAAAGAGTTTGATAATTTCTCTTTCAAGATCACTCCAGATGTTAAGCTTCCTCTAGGCATTTTAGAGTCTGTGATATTGAAAACAGTTGCTTCTAACACATTTCACAAATCACACATTTTATGTGGATAAATTTACTTTAATATTTACATTAAGAAGAGCCATAAAAGAGAAAACGAAGGTGGGAGCACATAGATTTTTTATATATGAATGCAGCAATCAGGAAACATCTCTTTGTTGTCTGTTTGGAAGGCTCAGTAACTAACAATAATTCTTAAGGATTTTCTTTTTCTTTTTTTGGATTATAAGTTTTGGTTTTAGAAACTGCTGGCAGAATCCTCTCCTCCCATAAATGTTGAAACTTGATATTTTTTTCCAATTCAGACTCAAAGAACCACTTTCCATTTAAACTACTTGTCACAGCTTACATATGATTATGAACACAAATGTAGTAGCCTGCTAAAAGGATTTCCTTATGTTGAAAGAAATTAAGTCAAGGTTTTGTAAACCTTTTTGTTATTTTACTAACATTACTCTTTTTATTAATAAGATAGAAAACTAAAGAAAATAAAAAGCAAAAACCCCAAAAGACTAGAACTCAAAGATATTTTCAGAAGTATTATTCTAATATTATGTTATTTAAATATTAATCTTAGACACTTAAGATATATTTATATTTTAAAAAAGATCAGAGCTTATATAGGTCCAATCTTCTTATGCTGGTTATCTGACTTAAAACTTAAGATATGTGGGATAATTACTATCATTATGAATTAAATTCCCCTTCATGGATTTCTGCATTGTTGTGGTGAAGGGGCTTGCATAACTCAATGAAGCTATGGGTGGGCCATGCTATGCAGGAACACCTAAGATGGATAGGACATAGCAGAGAGTTGTGACAAAACATGATCCAGTGGAGGAGGGAACGGCGAACTGCAGTATACTTGCTGTGAGAACCTCATGAACTATATAAAAGCCCAAACAATATGACACCAAAAGATAAGTCCCCCAGGTCAGAGGGTGTCCAATAGGCTACTAGGGAAGAGCAGAGGAAAAGTACCAATAGCCCCAGAAGGAGTTAAGTGGCTGGGCCAAAGGAGATACGACACTCAGTTGTGGATGTGTCTGGTGATTACTCTTTAAATTTGAAGTCTAGGACAGTTATATCTGAAATGAGATCAAAAACTAAAGAAAATATTTTAAAGGTTAAAACAAAGAGTTTTGACTGTAGAATAAATCTCATAAGGTTTGATAAAAATTTATTTTACTCTATATAGTAGAGCAACAAATCTGATCAGAATATTAATATGTAGGTTTCTAAAATATATATTTGGTTAACTTGGATTATGAAAATGTTATACACAGAAAAAGGAGCTGGCACAATATTTTAGTATCATATCTAAAAAGGAAATAAGATGTGGCTATATATATGGGCTTCCCTTGTGGCTCAGATGGAAAAGAATCTGCCTGCAATGCAGGAGACTTGGGTTCAATCCCTGGGTTGGGAAGATCCCCTGGAGAAGGGAATGACAGCCCACTTCAGTATTCTTTCCTAGAGAATTTCATGGACAGAGGAACCTGGAGGACTAAGTCCATGGGGTTTCAAGAGAGTTGGACATGACTGAGCATATATATATATATATATATATATATATATATATATACACACAACTGTATCAGTAATCTAAGAAAATACCTGAGATTGAATGCATGAACTATTTAATAAACAAACTTTTTTTTTGAGGTCTTCTTTGATAGCAATGCATTGTAGGCAATAAATCTCTAGTTAATTTGGTTATTTCATTCTAGATATAATTCATCCCACTATCTGAAATGATAATGGAAAAGCCAGTACTACATATATTCAAGAATTAGAGATATATTGGAAAGAATACAGGCATAGAATTTTACAAACAAAATCTTTTAATAATTAACAATGGTGAACATGAAGATAATAATGACTGTTAAAAATAAACTATACTGAACGGCCTCCTTGTAATAGGCCTGTTGCTAAGCTATTCATAAGCATTTCTCCAATTGCTCTTTATATCCAACTGTTCTTTATAATATTATCAGGCTAACTGTGGATAGTCATCTTTCTTTCAGTTCAGTTCAGTCACTCAGTCATGTCTGACTCATTGTGACCCCAGGGACTGCAGCAGGTCAGGCTTCCCTGTCCATCACCAACTATCAGAGCTTGCTCAAACTCATGTCCATCAAGGCAGTGATGACATCTAACCGTCTCATCCTCTGCCATCCCCTTCTCTTCCTGCCCTCAATCTTCCACAGCATCAGGGTCTTTTCCAATGAGTCAGTTTTTTGCATCAGATGGCCAAAGTTATGGAGTTTCAGCTTTAGCATCAGTCCTTTGAATAAATATTTAGGACTGATTTCCTTTAGATTGACTGTTGGATCTCCTTGCAGTCCAAGGGACTCTCAAAGTGTTCTCCAACACCACAGTTCAAAAGCATCAATTCTTCAGCACTCAGCTTTCTTTAGAGTGCAACTTACATTCATACATGACTACTGGAAAAACCATAGCTTTAACTAGATGGCCCTTCATTGGGAAAGTAATGTCTCCACTTTTTAATATGCTGTCTAGGTTGGAAATAGCTTTTCTTCCGAGGAGAAAGCTGTGGTCACCATCTGCAGTGATTTTGGAGGCCAGAAAAATAAAGTCTGTCACTGTTTCCATTGTTTCCCCATCTATTTGCCATGAAATGATGGGACAGGATGCGATGATCTTAGTTTTCTAAACGTTGAGTTTAAAGCCAACATTTTCACTGTCTTTCAATTTCATCAAGAGGCTCTTTAGAACTTCTTTGCTTTTGGCCATAAGGTTGGTGTCATCTGCATGTCTGAGGTTATTGATGTTTCTCCCGTCAATCTTGAATCCAGCCTGTGCTTCATCCAGCCTGGAATTTCACATGATGTACTCTGCATATAAGTTAAATAAGCAGGGTGACACTATACAGCCATGACATACTCCTTTACCAATTTGGAACCAGTCTGTTGTTCCAAGTCCAGTACTAACTGTTGCTTCTTGACCTGAATACAGATTTTTCAGGAGGCAGGTAAGGTGGTCTGGTATTTCTATCTTTTTAATAATTTTCCACAGTTTCTTGTGAGCCAAACAGTCAAAGACTTTGGCATAGTCAATAAACTAGATGTAGATGTTTTTCTGGAACTCTTGCTTTTTCAATGATCAATTGGATGCTGGCAATTTGATCTGGTTTCTTTGCCTTTATGGAATAGGGAGAGCAAGGATAATTGGGCTTTTCAATACAGTGATTACTCAGATCTGTTATTAAAATGATAGCAAAAACTTACTATGCATGGGGATATATTCTCTTGGCCTGATTTCTGTGCTGATATAGTTGATGGCTCTGCTTTGCTGCTTCTGGCCTACATGAAGGTCCACCACTGAATTGGGGGAGTAACCTTCTGGGATCAAGCCCTGGATGATAACTGCCATCTTTTCTGTCCTCTAAAAGTAAATTCAATGAAGTACATTCTATAAGATTCTTCAGAGCCTCCTCAGCAAGTTTCCCTCCTCAGATCCCCACAGCTCTCATCAGCTTATTAATATAAAGTTTGTTAACTTTCATTCTTCCATTGCTACTTTCCTTCCTATCTTTTCTGTGTCTTGGGATCTCCTCTCAAGTAAACTCCCTGCACTCAACTCATTGTATGGCTTTGATTAAGGGGAGAGCTAAACCAAAAAAAGGTCAATAGTATTCACTTTTTGGATTAATGATATTCCCGTCCTCCCTTAGAAGAGAATAAATAAGAAACGGAGAAAGAGGCGAGTTGTTTATCTTCCTAAGTGAGTCTTCCTACATATTCAGAAGTGAAGTGAAGTGAAAGTTGCTCAGTTGTGTCTGACTCTTTGAGACCCCATGGACTATACAGTCCATGGAATTCTCCAGGCCAGAATACTGGAGTCGGTATTCTTTCCCTTCTCCAGGGGGTCTTCCCAACCCAGGGATCAAACCCAGATCTCCTGCATTGCAGGCAGATTCTTTACCAGCTGAGCCACAAGGGAAGCCCCTACATATTCAGAGTGGATGCACAATAGAGATGCTTCCTTAACTTCAGTAATGTAAGCTGGAGTGGATAAGAGATAAACCCTAAAATAAAGTCAGCCATAAGGTCTATTTCAACTATAAATAGATATTACAGTTCTAGACATACAGTGTCTTTTGTAAATACACAAAAATCCAATGGGAACTTTTGAGATTCACTCTCATAGCAATTTCCAAATACAAAATATAATATTGTTAACTATAGCCATCATAACGTATGTTGCATCCCAGAACCCATTTATTTTCTAATTGGAAGTTTGCACCTTTTGACCACTATCACCTTATCCCCACCACTCCCACCCCTGAAAACCACCAATCCGCTCTCAGCTTCTGAGTTTGGTTTGTTTGGATTTCACATATAAGTGAGATCATACAGGATTTGTCTTTCTATGGGAGTTACTTCATTTAGCATGATATCCCTAAGATCTATCTATGCTGTTGCAAATGGCACGATTTCCTTTTTTTGTTTTTAAATTGCTGAATAGAATCTCATGTTTTTAATGATTACAACTTATAGTAAATAGATATAGTAAATTTAATTTCCTTAGGGTAAAAGTATATATCAGTGAGAATCATTACTCATAATATCAATAAATCAGTGGAAAGCAATACTAAGATCTCAACTCTTCCCTCAAGTATGCCCATGTCTATGCATGCTTGCTCTGTTGCTTGATCATGTCCAACTCTTTGAGATCCTTTGGACTGTAGGCTGTCAGGCTTCTCTGTCCATGGGATTCTCCAGGCAAGAATACTGAAATGGGTTGCCACTTCCTCCTCCAGGGGATCTTCTGGACCCTGGGATTGAACCTGTGTCTCCTGCATCACAAGTGAACTCTTTATCTGCTGAGACATTGGGGAAGACCCCCAGGTCTATACAATTATAAATATTTCACACTTCTGTTCTTCCTTTCCAGTTTATTTTCCATTTCAGTATGATTATTTCTATGCAATATTCCCAGATTGGATCTTAGACCAAAAAACTTAAACAAGAAACCAATGCATTATTATTGTATGTGAACATACAACTTAATTTTACTAATAATTCAATAGGACATGTGCTATAATTGCTAGGGAATGCTTCACTATGTCTGTTTCATAGACTAAAACTAACATAATGAGTTATAATTTGAAAAAAATACACATATCAGTTATAGAACTGATGTGTAAATACCTATCTTTTGACATCTTACCTAGTTTTCCTTCACTTCAATGGGATTGCTAATAAATTTACTGTTATGTAAGTCTCCAATCTAATCATGTTTCCATAGGAAAAATTACAGAGTAATAGCTCCATTCATTGCTCATTTACTCCTCCCCAACAGTGGGTTTGGAATAAGTAACTGATGCTGTTTGGCTCAGGCTTCTGTGATGGCTCACTGTTAACAATCTGCCTGCCAATGCAAGAGACACAGATACGATTCCTGGGTTAGGAAGATCCCCTGGAGGAGGAAATGACAACTGATTCTAGTATTCTTGCCTAGGAAATCTCATTGAAAGAGGAACATGTTGGGCTTCAGCCGATAGGGTCACAAAGAGTAGGACATGACTGAGTACATGCACATACCCATGCTGTCTCGCTCAGCCATTTCAACACTTCTTATCTTCAGGATTATTTGCCCATGAAAAAGAACACAGCCTGATGAGCTCTCTACTATATGATAACAGGGACACGGTCCATTTTTCACCTATGGGAAAATCCTGTAGCTGTTCAACTGTTCTGGTGACTAGCATGTACCTCTGTATAACTAAAAGCCTCATCAGTCATGCATTTAAAGCTATACTATCCTTAAATCTAACATTTTAGTCTCCACCTATTCATTATCTTAATTCTTATTTGTTTTTTAACTCCACAGAGGAAGATCAAGTTTTATTGCCCGCCTCACCATTAAAAACGTAATAATTACTTCAAAGTTAAAGGACATCTCAAAAGTTTTATTTTTAATGTGTGTGGTAGTTAGAAATGAATAAATTGAAATGTGCTATTTCTAAATACAGAAAAACCTTAATAACATCAGAAAAAATAATTAGAGGGAAAGAGTAGAGAAGATTCAATGAATAACCAAATAAATGAAGGTAAATTATACTTGGGGATATATTGATATGATTAATTTGTATTAAATAATGAATAGGATGTTAACAACATTGAGTTAGTAGAATAAAATGTAGACTTTATCTGAACCCAATTTTACAAATTATTGTTCATTTTGTGCAAAAAACCTACTGAACTTAGTAACAGTATCCTTTTGCCTTCCTGCTGAAAATCTCTATTTTACTTCTGAAAATGATAGTCATCATATATATATTTCATCACCATTAAAAAAATTTAATTCCAACTGTGAAACTGGTCTTTAGCAATGTGACTATGCTCAAGTGTCCAACATACCACTTATATTTGAATTGAATTCACAGCATGAGGCCTATCCTTTTGAGATGGAAAACAGAAATATAGTGTGATACAACTTATTTTAGAAAGACACTATTCTTTAAATTATATGAGGAATCATGGGGATTATAAAACATTTCACTTTGGAAAAGAATACAGCATTACTGTCCTCTACTCTTAATCCCCTCCAGAACAAATAGAAGAATAAGAATCTGTAACATTTGATTTAATTGATCTACTTACACTTTGAAGGATATAAATTTAAATTACTGAAAACATATTTCGTTTGTTTAGACAATTTGAAAAAAATAGTTTATTTAGAACAAAATTTGCACTCAATGATTATGCACAGAAAAATAAAATAGAAACAAATTATTTTGGTGATTAATTTCGAGGCAGCACATATGTGCGTCATGAATTAGTCTGCATCCAGATAAAACATGTCCCTAACTAGAGTGGCAGATGGTATCAAGCAGTTCCCAAACATGAAAAGATTACTTTGTATGTGTATATTCTTACTGCCTATACTTTTGTTTAGCTCTATACTTGCATGTTTTCATCCCTTATAGGATGAAATTATCTGTTATGGGACAATTTTCCATGGGTTCCTTGTGTTTCTGTGTGTTTGGAACCAGAAGCACTGAGTGTCTGTTCCAGACTATTTTTTTCAGCAATGTAAGTGAATAACTTTGGAAGAAAGAAACTTGGGAAGATAGAGGAAATGGTAAGAATATTTATTGTCCATTATAAAAAGGTGTGGGTTCCTAAGCTCAGGAAAGCATCCTACTCTGTATACAGGCACCCTTCTGTGTCCAAATTCATCATCCCAGTGGACCACAGGGGTGAGAGGAGCAGAATCAAATATATTGAAGTTCAGGTTGCTGGTTGTGCTGTGAATAACTCAATCCTTTGTCCCCAAAGTTGGAGTTTCCTATCTTCTGGCAGCACCTATAAAACTGGAAGGTTTACTCCTTAGCTTGAAAGTAGGATAAAATCTTAGAACATTCTTGGCTCTTGACAGTTTTGGTGACATGAATGAGAAGGTGACAGAGAAATGGCTTTCAAGAGGTATAATAATCTCATGGAATGCTTAATGTGATTTGAGGTAAGTCCATGGTAATTAGTACAGGATATTTTCACCAAATTTTATTGTCAGTTGGAAAATAAAAAGTCCTCCACTGTATTAAATGATAAAGAGGAAGAATTGGTAGAGGGTTGCAGGCTAAGTACCAGAAGTAGGCAGAAAGACAGCTGCTCAAATGATTTTCTAGTAGTTGCTCTCTATCTTCTTGATGGGAAAACTTCCTTGCCAGCTTGGGCTGGCAGAAGTTTCTACTATCTCTCAGACAGGAGTCATGAAGATGTGAACTTACACTGAGCATAAAAGGAAGTAAATTTATTAATTCTACGGTCTGTAACAAGATGAATCATTAGAACTTTGGCAAGTTTCCTTGGATGGTAAGAAAGTAGAGCATATATTGTTTGTTAAAAAGAGTGGTGACATCTCAGCCATCTTACAAACCATTTTTGTTGTCTATTATATTAATGTCAGATCTATTCTGAACTTGTTGCAGTGGGTCTTGGCTGGTATAACAGATGCTCAGCTTTCTTACAATTTTCAAAGGCAGACAAAATTCGCATGGCAAATCACAGATGAGACACTTACTTGTTTTAACGTTACTACTGTCTAAGTTAGGTTTGCAGTGCCAGTGAAGGTGAACCACTAGAGCAGGGGTGAGTAAATGTTTCCTGTAAGGGCCATCTAATAAATATTTTAGGGTTTTAGGCCAGACAGTTTCTGTTAAAAATTTATTCAACTCTGTCTTTACAGTCCAAAAGCAGCCTCAGACAATACACAAATCAACAGTCATGGCTGTGTTTCAATAAAACTTAATTTACAAAATCAGCCAGCCACCTCTAGGTCATAATTTGTTGACTTCTGTACTAGAGAATGAGAATCATATAGAATATCATATAAATTCTTGTGGCAATCACCACATGAAACTAATATTTTCATGAATCTATTAGAATTTGTTATGAATATTGTTGCTAGAGGAGGGAGGGTTTTTTCCTTATACATGTTTCATTGCGACAGTAGCCTTTCCAGAGTAGGAACCATATGTGGTTACTCAATTTTAACATCCCACCTTGCAAGTTTCCAAATTCTCACTTGCTTTTATAATATTAACCATTTACACACTAGAGTCTTGGTTACTAAGACTGTCAAATATACCCAGGGTGCCTGTAATACAGATCTCAGTTTATCACTTTGGTTCACAACTTCCTTTACATGTGTAAAAGGCTTTTCTCTTATTTCATTCATTAATCCTTGATATTTTATATTAGAGTGTGGGCAGATTCTTTACTGTTTGAGCCACCAGGGAAGCCCTTATATCAGAATATATAATCTATTGACCACATAATCTAAAATTATATCTTTAATAACCCATTCCTCTCATATGGGCTTCCCTGGTGGCTCAGAGGTTAAAGCGTCTGACTGCAATGCGGGAGACCTGGGTTCGATCCCTGGGTTGGGAAGATCCCCTGGAGAAGGAAATGGCAACCCCCTCCAGTACTCTTGCCTGGAGAATCCCATGGATGGAGGAGCCTGGTGAGCTACAGTCCACGGGGTCGCAAAGAGTCGGACACGGCTGAGCGACTTCACTCACTCACTCACTCCTCTCATATAAGACCAGCTTGGTGATATAGTTTGTGATTCACAGTCAATTCTATTTAATTTACATATTTTCTTTTGCTTCAAAACTAACTCCTTTTTTTTTGACAGAAACAAAAGCTTATTCTGCACACTGCATTGAAACATGATGCACTTTTAACAGCACTTAAAGTTACAGTAGAAATATAAGACTCAAGGATAACAAACCGAAATCTAGTTTTCCAGTAAAATAAGACATCTCTCTATGAACAAAAACATTACCAATGTATAAGGTACTATTCGTCTGGTTACCAAGATACATATTACTATATAAGGTATTCAGGATTAATCACTGCTGCTGAAATCAGACAATCTGAAACAACAAGAATTTATCTCTCTTTAAAAGCATTGTGAAAAATAAGATGTACTGATTGCAGATACCTATGTGAATTCTTTCCTTCTCCCTTCCATTTAAAGTTGTACTTGAATTGTATATCAGATTCTCAAAATAACTGGTGCAAAATCATTGGGCAGTCAGAAATTTAGCAAAGTTTGATATTCTAAGTATATGGATATGCTATTCATTAACTTACACGTGTATACTAAGCTTTACTTGGTATGATATGCTAGGGGTACGTGTGTGTTTTTGTGTGTGTGTGTATTAGTTGCTCAGTCATGTCCAACTCTTTGCAACTCCATGAAATGTAGTCCATCAGGCTCCTCTGTCCATGGAAATCTCCAGGCAAGAATACTGGAGTGGGTAGCCTTTCCCTTCTCCGGGGCATCTTCCCGACCCAGGGACTAAAGCCAGGTCTCCTGCATTATAGCTGGATCCTTTATCATCTGAGCCACCAGGGAAGCCCATGATCTGCTAGATATAAAGTCCAATTAATGAAGAGTTGTTACTGTAAAAGAAGTATTACCACTTAATCCTAAGATTAGATGATAAAACAATTCCCAGACCATCTTTACTTTTCATACTGCTTAAAAAAAAAAAAAAAAAAGAAACACCTCTTGATGAATGTGAAAGAGGAAAAAAAAAATCTAGCTTAAAACTCAACATTCAAAACACTAAGATCATGGCATCTGGTCCCATCACTATATGGCAAAAAGGGAAAAAAATAGAAACAATGATGGACTTTATTTTCTTGGGCTTCAAAATCACTGTGGACAGTGATTACAGCCATGAAATTAAAAGATGCTTGCTCCTTAGAAGAAAAGCTATGACAAACCTAGACAGCGTATTAAAAAGTAGAAAAATAACTTTGACAACAAAGGTGTGTATAGTCAAAGCTATGGTCATTCCAGGAGTCATGAACAGATGTGAGAGTTGGACCATAAAGAAGGCTGAGCACCAAACGGTTGATACTTTCAAACTGTGGTAAAAGACTCCTGTGAGTCCCTTGGACAGCAAGGAGATCAAACTGGTCTCCTTGAAGAGTTTGACAGAACTGAGTGACTGAAGCACAGCATCTTTATGTTGATTATCATCTGGTGTCCCATGATTTGAATCTCTACTAAGGCCCAGTAACAATCCAAAATATGTTTGTCAAAAGCAGAATTCTTATTTTCCAAAGAGGAAATGCCTTTTCTCTAAAACTGTGGGGCCTCTGTAGTAAGTTTCCTATTAGAGTACCATAATCCCAATTTCCAAAATATCTAAATGACTGACTGTCTTACTTGTAACCTGAAAAAGTTGGAAATACTTTTCCTTTGCCCTGGCTCTGTTCAAAGTCAGAAGATTCTGTATTAGCCAGTATATGAATCAGGGGTATACAATCAGCCATCAGAAGTCCACCAAATATTTTAGTTCTTAATGGTAGAAGGTACAGTAGTCTTGTACGGATGTGAGAGTTGGACCATAAAGAAGGCTGAGCGCCAAACAATTGATGCTTTCAAACTGTGGTGAAAGAATCTTGTGAGTTCCTTGGACAGCAGGTTCTATTAATAGACAGGTTCCATTAATCATCACTTTAAATGATATCCTGACATGCCCCAACTATTAGAATGCATAATCATTATTGAGGACTCTGTGAATTTTCATGAAATTTATCTCATATAATCTGGCGTGCATGTATCTCACCAAGGTATACAGTTAACAAATATTTCTTGCTCCTTAGTCCAATACAGATGATACCATTTATGTAGAAAATTAGCATTTGATCATAAATATAATGAAAGCATCACATTTCCTCACAGATTTTATTGTGGCACAGAGTCAGATAATTTATATATCCCAGGAGGCATGACAGTCAATACAAATTAAAGTTCTTGTCAGATAAAAACCATGGTATTTTCTGCTTATCATGATGGAGAATAAAAGACATTTACCAAATTTATATTTGTACAGCCGATACCAGAATATTCACTTTTTTTAGTAAAGAGATCACATCTAGAATAATCCCTATAAATGAACTAATATTAATATCCATTTGTATTTTTCGTTCTTACAAAACTGAATAATTAAAATGTGAAAGGAATAAAGATTTTTGTGTTTTTCCTGTGTTTGTTCTAATGCAATCTATGATTTTACCCTGGAGGAAGAAAATGTTCCTGGGACTTCCCCATGGGTCCTCCCCATGATAATAGCTCTCAACCAAAGCTTCTGTCAGATATGTGTAACACTTATTTCAACTACACACTCAGGAACCAGAGCCATGATTTTGGATCAATGCTCTAGTTATGGTATGCTCCTTTACCTATGAGGATGTGAGATACTGGTATGCTTGTGTTTTCAGTTTTCCCCATGTTTGGGGTTACCAGTTGAATGTAGGGAGTCAGAAGGGAACTCTATTCATGTTCAGAAGTCTAACCAGTGATGTGTTGAATCTGGCCCACAGGCTTGGGAGAGATGATGTCCTTCAATGATCCCGACATCCTGGTATACACATCCTTATGTAAACCCTTCATCGAGAGTGGACTGAACTTGGTGACTTGTTTCTAATTAGTAAAATAAGGCAAAAATGGTGATGTGTGACTCAATGACTAAGTCATAGAGGCAGTGTGATATTATTCTTGCATCTGTCAAAGCACTTGCTCTGGGAAGAGGCCTGCATAGGGAGAAACTAAATTCTCTTGCTAACAGCCAGGTGAGTGAGACTTTAAGTTTATTCTTCCAGTTTGTCAAGTCTTCAGATAACTGAAGTCTTAGCTGTCATGTTGACTGTAACCTCATGAGAGACTCTGAACCAGAACCACTGAACTAAGATGCTTCTGGATTCCCAACATTCAGAACTGCTTGAGATAATAAGTGTTGGTTGTACTAAGCTGCTACATTTTGAGGCACTTTCATATGCAACAATAGGTATGACCTTTGTCCACAATAAACAGCAGGGTGTTCACTATCACTGCATAGGTATAAAAGGGTCTCTTTGTTACTCAGCATCCTAGGTCAGAACAGGGATTGTCAGAGGTACTGGATCACATCGAGATTAAGAAGCATGTTTTACAAAGCAGCTTTGTTCTCCAAGAAGCCTCAGGCATAACTACTTGTGATTAGGGCCAACCAACCTGGGGTCTTGGAGAAGGCAATGGCACCCCACTCCAGTACTCTTGCCTGGAAAATCCCATGGACGGAAGAACCTGGAAGGCGGCAGTCCATGGGGTCGCTGATGGTCGGACATGGCTTCATTTTCACTTTCATGCATTGGAGAAGGAAATGGCAACCCACTCCAGTGTTCTTGCCTGGAGAATCCCAGAGACGGGAAGCCTGGTGGGCTGCCGTCTATGGGGTCGCACAGAGTCGGATATGACTGAAGTGACTTAGCAGCAACCTGGGGCCTCAAGTCATGTTGGCATCACTCAACTCAAAGGTTGATAGTATATAATTTGAGAATCAATGACCAAGGAAAAAGTATTCTTTAATCATATAACTGTATATTCAAATTCTGAAATGTGTTATAGAATAGCCAGATTTTCCCTAAGGCAGTGGTCCTTCATTTTAAACATTTATAATCATCTTGAAAAACACAATGGTAATTTAGGAAAATTATCATATGGACCTATATTACAAACACCATATTGTTTAAAGGAGTTTGAATAACTACTAGAATTCACCCACAGATTCTACACAACTTAAAACTGTAGGCTATACATTAATTTGGAAGAAAATATTTATTCCATTGCTATACTAAAGGTTTTCTGTGGATGATGATTATTGTTAGTATAGTTTCTCAAAGTTGAGGACTATTTTCATTTTACTTTGGAGTGGGAAGAAAAAGAAATATTCAAATTGACTATGCAATATAAATGCATAGAATTTACAATGTGAACCATTTTACAATGAGGCCATACAAAAACAAAATTCATATATACACACTGAAAGATAATTACAACCATAAAATATTTTAAGTTATTAAAAATTCATATGGGCATTACATTTAATAATATTCTTTTATAAACTTCTTGGACAATTTATATTTTAATTCAATCATTATATACATGAATATGAATTTCAAAATGTATTTGATTGAGTGTTAAAAAACTTCATATGCTATTTTACAACTGGTGAAGTCATTTTCTAATTTACTTAAAATGATAATGGCTTTGTTGAGGAAATACACATACATATACTAATACTAATTAAAGTGAGCTGCATCTGCATGCTAATGTTTTATTTTCTGTTTGTCCTCTAGAAAGCATGAGTTTTATTTAGTTTTTCTTATTTCAAGCCAGTAAATTATACCTGCCCTATTAGTACTATAAAATTTAATTACATAAACATTATATATCAAAGATTATAACTATAAAATACATGTGCTTTGGCAATACTAGTTAAAGCAATTAAATTTACTTGATATTTTGGCATTTTCGTGTTGAGGCTCAGTAGTAAAGCATAGTCTCCTCTCTGTATCACAGAGGATGTTGAGAAGAAGTCCAGGCGCAACAAGAGACCCACAGCAGAGGTGATATAAGCAGTACACACTCTAGTTAAGCTCTAGATTTCTCTTGGCCAGGCTAATTCAGACACAGTTCAACCTTCATTCTCATCACTGTCCAGAATTGAAAGACACTAGAGCTGAGACAAGGACATCCTAGATATCCATTTACAGGTAACAGTGACTCCAGCCAACAGTTTGTGTTTATATTTAATCTTACATTCATAAAGAAAGACAATTGACAGCAAGGTAGGGTATCGCTGATCCTTTAGGTGTTGGCTACTTAGAAAAGAAGCAGCTGAAATTTAGGAGACAGGAGAATAAAAAATTTTATTTCTAAAAGAAGCTTTGACCTAGTGACAAACAGAACAGTCCTCAGACCTTAGTCTGAAGCACTGTGCTTCAGTCCTGAGTGGATATAAAAAACAGTTGAGAAGCAACGCAGGAGACTGGAAATCATGACTCAACTGAAGAGTCCCAAGTCACAGAGAACCATATCATCAAAACTCTACTGAGAGCAAGGTTCCTAGGCTGTTGATTGGAATTTCTGCATCTACTGATATTGCCTCAGTCTGGCATGTTGCAGTCCAGGGGTTGCAAAGAGTCAGACATGACTGAGTGCCTGAACTGATTTCACAATAACTTAAAAATTAAGTGCTATACAAAATTTTGTCAGTACTTAAATTGATTAGAATAGTAAAATATGGAATGAATTTCAATTTATTTAAATCTAAGCATAACCTATATGGTTATTTGTAATATTTTCTGAGTAATTAATATTAGTACTTTAGAAACTTTGTACTATTTTACCTCAGGACTCTGTTTTAAAGAGTAGTACAAAGTTGATAAAGTACTAAGAATATTTATACTAAAGTATTAAAGTATTATACTCAACATTTTGCAGATAAGGAAATATAGACATAAATATTATGAATAGTTGGTTTTGCATATCTAATATTGCATTTGGAATTTGAGATTTTAATGTAGGTGAAACTGAAAGTCGCTCAGTCATGTCCGACTCTTTGTGACCCCATGGGCTATGGTGTCCATGGAATTCTCCAGGCCAGAATATTGGAGTGGGTAGATGTTCAAGCTGGATTTAGAAAAGGCAGAGAAACCAGAGATCAAAATGCGAACAACTGTTGGATCATCAAAAAAGCAGGAGAGTTCCAGGAAAACATCTACTGCACAATTGCACTCATCTCACACGCGAGCAAAGTAATGACCAAAATTCTCCAAGCCAGGCTTCAACAGTGGGGGGAACTGTGAATTTACAGATGTTCAGCTGGATTAAAAAGTGGTTGAGGAGCCAGAAATCAAATTGTCAACATCTGCTGGATCATAGAAAAAGCAAGAGAATTCCAGAAAAACATCTACTTTTGCTTAATTGACTATGCCAAAACCTTTAACTCTGTGGATCACAACAATCTGTGGAAAATTATTAAAGAGATTGGAATACCAGACCACCTTACCTGGCTCCTGAGAAATGTGTATGCAGGTCAAGAAGCAAGAGTTAGAACCAGACATGGAACAACAGACTGGTTCCAAATCGGGAAAGGAGTATATCAAGTCTGTATACTGTCACCCTGCTTATCTAACTTATATGCAGAGTATATTATGTGAAATGCCAGGCTGGAAGAAGGACAAGCTGGAATCAAGATTGCTGGGAGAAATATCAATAACCTCAGATATGCAGATGACACCATTCTTATGGCAGAAAGCAAAGAAGAACTAAAGAAAAATAATTTTTTTCTGCTGAATATGTTGTGGGTAGCCATTCCCTTCTCCAAGGGGTCTTCCCAACCGAGGGACTGAACCCAGGTCTCCTGCATTGAAGGAGAATTCTTTATCTGAGCTACCTGGGAAGCCCAAGAATACTACAGTGTGTAGCCTATCCCTTCTTCCAGCAGATCTTCCCGACCCAGGAATCAAACTAGGGTCTCCTGCATTGTAGGCGGATTCTTTACCAGCTGAGCTATGAGGGAAGCCCTTTAATGTAGGTAGCTGGACTCTAGAGTCCATTCATAAATAATCATAATATACTTTATGGATAAGTATATTAAGGATTGCATACCAGTGCCTAGGTTCAATACTTGAAAACAGAGTATATATAAAATTAAATATCAATCCACTTATAACTACATATAAAAATATTGCAAATGAAGTAAAAAATACAGTATAATGTAATATTAGTATTTTATCATAATACTACTGTAACAATTTAACCATTATTAATATTTAGAAATTTATAAATATAATTTAAACAGTCAGTATACATATAGTATTGTTCTTGCCTGGAGAATCCCAGTGACGGGGCAGCCTGGTGGGCTGCCGTCTATGGGGTTATACAGAGTCGGACACGACTGAAGTGACTTAGCAGCAACAGTAAAAGTTGACTTACTGATGCAAAACTTCAGCTTCTATTCAACTATCCAATTTCCTCTAATTATATTTATAATTTCTTTCAATCATTTCAAAAGACTCCTTCACAATCTTATATATTCCTTCATAGAATCATCTATCAGTTATTGAAAATGACACCCTGATCTGCTACCAGTACTTGCTATGATAAACAACAAAGAGCTCCGTGTTTGCTCCATATTTCATTAGATCGTTCATGAAAAATGGCCTATGACACTTGTGCCTTCAGCCTTTCTCTTGACAGAAGCTGAAATCTGTTCCTGCTGTCCATTTGGAGAAGAAAAACATTATATGTTCTCTCTTCCTCTTCTAAGGTTTTTCGATTTATCATGCTCCCTTTTCTTCCTCAGACAAGTACCTCATGCCCTAGAGTCATAAGCAGTCACCATCTTTTAGAAGACCACAAAGAAGTATCCTTCATATCACAGATACTGATGTGTGAAAGCAATCTGGGATATAAAATGTCTTGCCTGGTAAACATGACATATTTCCTAAATAAGTAACTTTACCAATCAACATGAAGCTAACGTATCTCATCAACTGCTAATGAATATTGGAATCACTGCTCCGTCAGTTCAGTCACTCAGTCGTGTCTGACTCTGTGACCCCATGGACTGCAGCATGCCAGGCTTCCCTGTTCATTGGAATCACTGCTATGTAGTTGCTATTTGGCTTAGGGTGGTGCATTCTTCTGTCATGACACTAGGAGGCAACCAGTTCTTTCAGTATGTCACATTAAGGCAAGGAGAATACAAGGACAAAAAGTTGAGAACGATCAGATAATCTACAAATATATCTACAACCTCATATCTATAACCAAATGTATGTATAAACAAACATATGTATAACCTATAATTCTATAACTTCTGCTGTTGTTATTGGAGTCACTAAGTCATATCCAACTCTTGCAACCCCATGGACTGTAGCCCACCAAGCTCCTTGATCCATGGAATTTCCCAGGCAAGAATACTGAAGTGAGTTGCCATTTCCTTCTCCACGGGATCTTCCCAACCTAGGAACTGAATTTGCATTTCCTACACTGCAAGTGGATTCTTTAGCACTGAGCCCCTGGGGAAGCCCATAAACTCTATACTATTATACAAAATATATTATCTAATGAATTAATATATATACAAGGTGCATTTTAGATTTTACCTAATAGTTCTAGAGTTGTAAAAATAAATATATTTTTAAAGATACAGTAGGCAGTATTCTGGAGTAGAGATTTAAATTTAGACAACCAGTTTATTGGTATTTCTACTTCATCACAATGCTTTTAAAATTTATCTTAATATCTTCCTTATTTATAGATTCTTTGAGAATCTGGAATTGATCAACTAAGCAATTATTTCCATTTCAAAGACTCAGTAGTGATGTGACTAAGTTACCATATGCCATTTGCCATATTTTAAAGAGAATCTATTTACCAAGAGGTCCAAGAAGTCCTACAGTTGATGTTCTTGGACACTGTTTTCACACGGGACTGATTTTTCTTGCTCCCACAGTTATAAAACCCCAAGTGTAACTTCCTTAACATAATATAAAAATAACTGCTATGAACCTTAGCACATGGTTGGTGGCATATTTTAAGTAACACTATCAGATTCATATATTAATAGTCAATCGCAACGTGGTAAGATCTACATATTTTATAATTGCTACTTTCCACATTTTATATATTTATTTCAACTTGGTAATAATAGCAAAAAATCCAGCTTAAAATGCATGTATTCTCTTTGCTACCTTTATGTATTATTAATGCATCTCTCTGTCTATCTTGTTGCTGCTACTGTTGTTCAGTTGCCAAGTCATGTGTGACTCTTTGTGACTCCATGAACTGCAGCACTCCAGGCCTCCCTGTCCCTGACCATCTTCCAGAGTTTGCCCAAGTTCATGTCAATTGAATCGGTGATACCGTCCAACCATCTTATCCTATCCACTTGCTTTTTATTTATTGAAGATTCCAATTCTAGGATGTCAGAGATGAAAACGAGACTGGATACAGTATAAAGTTTACTTCTCAAGCAAAGTCTCAGAAGCTGTAGTGATAAGACCAAGATCATAGGTAGTCAAAGTTTTTGGAGTGGATATGTGAGTTCTTTAGAGGTAAATGGACTAATGGATATACAAATTAGGTTTCCCCTCTCAGTGCAGGAAAACTGACGATCTTGCTTATATTAGTGAAGAGAACTTGCTGATATCAGGGCTGGAGGAATGAGTAGAGAGGCAGTGGTTTGAAACCACAAAACATGAGATACTGACATAGTAGTGCCATATATAAGCGAGTGGTTAATATTAGTGCAATCAATAAAAATAAGTATTTTTGCAAATGTTTTCCATAGTATACATTTGGGAACTTAAGATGTCATGCTCCCCATACCTCTTACACAGTTTTTAACCTGGATGAAAGGCAATGAAACTGAATGGACCAAGGCCTCATTTCTTAGGTAGCTTAAGTATTAACCATATCTTGGAAACATTTAGGGCAAAGAACAACAACAACAACAAAAATCTCTTGAATAATAAGAAGTAAATATAAAAATTAACAGTCATGGAGATGCTATATTGGGTAATAACCATCTTCTTAGACCACTTGTCATGTATAATTCCTCTTAAGTAACAATAACATTGGACATAAACTTATATGGTTAAGAAAATATTGATATTATGTAAGTCAAAAATACAGCCATGCTGAAAGATGTGAAAATAGTACAAAAGACATACAGTCATTTTACTTCTAATAAAAAGTGATATTTGAACTGAGTAAAGGACAGTTAAGAGGTCAGGAGAGCCCTCACTATGCTACAAGCTCCATGAGTAAAAGATGTCCTTACCTTATCAATAAGTATATTCTCAGTCCATAAAGTCTGGGGCATAGTAGGTTTCAAAGAATATTGACCTAATGAGTGAGAAATGTTGTCTTTCCCTAGGCATGCTTATAGCTACTATTTTGCAAGTTTAAATACTATTCATTCATTAAACTTCATTATGTTACTGAGGTAATGCTCACTGATTGATATTGTAAGCTTTCAGAAAAGGGACCTGTGGGAAACATCAAAAGCATTTTGATTCAATGATTTCTGTTTTTTGTTAGCAAGTATAGCCATCTGGGACATCCACATTTTTGGCCATGATGCTCCTGAACAGATACATGTATTGAATATAATCCTGAGAAGCAGCACAGACTAGATACTGAATTGGGATTTTATTGCAGGGGAGCTGTCGCCATGGCAGTATTTCAAGGAATGACAAAGTAAACATGGCAGTTCTCATTAATCTGCTGTATCTGTTGCCAGACCACGTGGCTGGAGGATGGATACCTACTGATGGAATATTTCTTAGCTCCAAAACAACTGAAGGTTTTTACTAGTTTAATTGAAAAGCTCAGAAAAGTTTGAGATGTGGAGTGAAGGGAGTGTTCACATTATTACCTTAAAGCATGACTGCATGGCTTAATGAGGGGCTTTCCTGATTGAACTATGTGGTAAAGTATCTGCCTGCAGTGCAGGAGATAGGGGTTCAATCCTTGGGTCGGGAAGATCCCTTGGAAAAGGAAGTGGCAACCCACTCCAGTATTCTTGCTTGAGAAATCTCATGGACAGAGGAACTTCCATGGGTTGAAAGAGTTGGACATGACTTGGTGACTAAACCAACCAATAACCAGAGTTTAAATATGATTCATCAATTATCAATCCTTTGCTAACACTAAAAATTATATCTTATCGAAACATTGTTATTAGGATTTAAGGGGATATGCACAAAATTGCTATAAAACAAAAAACAGTCTGCAATTATTTTCTCCCATTCTGAGGGTTGTCTTTTAACCTTGTTTATTGTTTCCTTTGCTATGCAAAATGCTCAGATGGTAAAGAACTGTGGCAATACAGGAGATCCAGGTTTGATCCCTGGGTTGGGAAATGACAACCCACTCCAGTTTTCTTTCCTGGAGCATTCCACAGACAGAGGAGTGTGGTAGGCTACAGTCCATGGGGTCACAAAGAGTCAAACACAATTGAGTGACTAACACTTGCTGTGCAAAAGCTTTTAATTGTCACATTTGTCATATTTGTTTACTTTTGTTTTTTTTTTTCCATTACTCTAGAAGGTGGATCAAAGAGGATCTTGCTGTCACATTTGTATACCTGTGACATATATATATACCTTAATTTATGGCAGAAACCAGCACAATATTGTAAAGTTATTATCCTCCAATTAAAAAAAAATAGTCTGGACACTATATAGCAGTATTTGTGTCCTGTTTTTGCAAACTGATTTTTTTTAGCATCATGTCATTGTTAACTCATTTATATTCACTGTAATAGCACTAGTCATAATGAATTCATTCAGATTAATATGGCTGTCACACATACTTTCATAAAAATTCTATAGCAATTCAATCTTAATTTAATATACTATTCAATAAAGTGTAGATGGTTTAAGTCACTTAATAATGCCATTATATGAAGCTGTAAAGATTATAACAGTATAGATTTTCTCCAGAGAGATGTGATAATCTAGAAGTGGCATCTCTCAACTTCCATCAGCAGCCTAATGGCTATGATCACAGGCAACTAATAGCTCTCTGAATGGTGTATGGTATCCTCCACTGGGCTATGGTTCAGTTATTCAGTAGACTTACACTAGATAAAAGATACAATCTCAGAGTGAAATATTATTTATGTGGTCTTCTGAGTAGTTTACTTCTATTTATGTAAATCATTTTACAGGTATAATCTGTATAAATTCACTTCTTGTTAGCAATACAATAGTCCAAATAATCAGCATCTTTACCATTTTGTTGAAGTAAAAGAAACAGACAAATATAGAACCTCCAACTGAAGCTAATACTTTTCATCTGTTTACTTATCTCTTAATTTTGAGTGGATAGTGATGTTTAGAAGGATAAGCTATTTATTTAAAAGAGAAGATACTATTAGTAAAAATAAAAATGTGTTAAGTTAATAAATTTAAGAAATATTATAGAGATTTATAAGGAGAAACAGATTATAAAAAAAGATAAATATAAGAATCTAGTTTATGTACAGAATGTTTTGTACTCTATCAACTATGTGAGTGGGAACTTTCCAGGTGGGTCATTGGTATAAAAATCTGCCTGCCAACACAGAAGACACGTTTGATCCCTGGGTTGGGAAGATTGCCTGGAATAGGAAATGGCACACACTCCAGGATTCTTGAGTGGAGAATCCCACAGGCAGAGGAGCCTGGCAGACTAGAGCCCATGTGGTTACAAAGAGTCAGACACGACAGCATGCACACACTCAGCTATGTGAGTGATATACCTAGAAAGATGCTAGAGTTTGGAGATATTTAATGTTCTAGTAAAGGCTAAATAACTGATGAACTATTACCAGTTGGTGAGATGCCAAAGTCCTTACTTTAAGATAATGTTATTATGGTGATAAAAATCACATGCAAATGAAGAAAATAGTTTTTAGGAGCAATATTTCCTCCCTAGTCTATCTAGTATCAACACCCCTGGTGGGAATTAGCAAAACTTTGTATGACAACCTATGAAATACAAGACTTGGCACTCAAGAGATTTTGGAGGCACACTGCATCCCTATTGCATCTCCCAGTGTTTTATTCACACCCACTCCAATAAAACCAGTAATTTGCATATCCATATGGCTTCACATTTCCTAGTAACAATGTAATATGAGAATTTGAATTTAAATATTCTAAATTGGTGAAAAAGTGTGCTTATGAGAATGTGCTATTAACTGTGATTAATGAAAATTGGTGTGTGATAGGTCTAAAAAATTCACACAGTGCACAATGGAACTCAGTTTATAATAATGCTAAATTCCATAAATAAAATTAATGCTACTAGTAATCCAAGTTCCTTCCTCCAACTTTTCCTAAAGACAAAAAGTGGGATATCTGATATCAAGAGCACAAAACATATGTCAAAATGCATAGAACATAATAGAAGGATGTAAAATTCATATAAATCTTGTCTCTAGACAAGATAGATTTCCCTGGTGAATCAGATGGTGAAGAATCTACCTGCAATGCAGGAGGCACGGGTTCAATCCCTGGGAAGATCCCCTGGAGAGGGGAATGGCTGCCCTCTCCAGTATTTTTGCCTGGAAACCCCATGGACAGAGAAGATAGCCCATGGGGTTACAAAGAATTGGACACGAATGAGCGACTAACACTTTCACTTTTTCTTCAGGTTGATTTTCAACTGTGATTGATTAAAATTTCTTTCCTTAACTTCCAGGTCCAGAACATGAGACAAACATATATTCCATACTCCTCTAAGTACAACTAAAATCTGTAGACATGACATATAAAGCAAACATAAGACTTTGATAAGCAGAGAGCAGAAGGCAGACTCAAGAAACGAGATAACCGTGAGTTCTCTGGTTTCTGTTTTTTTGCCTCATATATTCAGAGATGGAGTAGAAGTTGACAGCAGAAACACAACAGTGCTAACAAAATAAATCCAATAAAAACTTGCTCACTCTAAAAACAATTCAGAATTTTTCAATTGTGAGTGGTTAAATAAACTGGAAAAAAATTGCGTCATGAATTGTAACTCAGCAATAAAAAGGAATAAGCTATTGATTCATCCAAAAAGCTGGATGGATATCCAGAGATTTATGCTGAGTGAAAAATCCAATCCCAAAAGGTCTCATATTGTTTGATTCCATTTGTGTGACACTCTTGACATCACAATTTATAGAAGTGGTTACCACAGTTTAAGGAGGGGCTGGGGACCAAAGTAAAACTTGCAAATGTGTAAGTAAATTTATGTGTATCTGTGTGTGTGGCTATAAAACTGCAACATGAGGGATCCTTGTGGTAATGAAAATATTCCATTTTACTGTATCAAGGTCAATATCCTGGTTTTGATATTATACTATAGTTTGGCAAGATGATTCCATTGGATGACACTGGGTAGAGGGTACATGGAACATCTATTACCCCTTTTAACAACTTAATTTAAAACTTTAATCACCTCAAAATAAAAAGCTTAATTAAATTATTTTTTTGTGCTTCTCAGATTGAGTGATCTTGTCTACTAATGATCCATCTGTCATATTTAGCATTTGGAAACTGCTTCTTCTCTAAAGGCTCAGGGAAACCATAACATCTATGATAAAAATTGATATCAAATTATTCTGAATCTGTCTTAACATATTTTATAATTTGCAGTCTTAATGCTCAGATTTCAAACTTTCTATTTTTTAGCCACCAAAATTCTGAGAAAAATATAAATTAACTATTAATATTCTTTAAAAGTTAAAACAAGTTAACACTAAAGTCAATTAACTCATATTATTGTGTTTTGCAGTGGATCTGGAACTCTACAACTGCAATTTCATTAGACCTCAAATAATTGAATACATTTTTGATATGTGTGAAAATTGTGTGTGTGTGTGTGTGTGTGTAAAGGAGAGAGGGGGACTGTAGAGGAGGAGGGAGAGAGAGGAGAGAATGAATTAGTTGAGAAAATAATATGGATTTATATGGTATCAAACACTCTTTAAAAGAATAAAAAATTGTAGTTAAAAGTGTGTTTGTGATTTGGGGCATGCTGACTACCAGCAGAGAAGCTAGACATTCCATCTTGTTTTGGTTGGACTAGAACTTTTTATGGGGCCTATGGCATTAGTACTTTTATATCAGCAGTAACATATCTTTTTACTGGAACTGAATTGTGACATTAGTGCTGTCAGAGATCCATATTACAGAAATATACTATCTTTTCAAACACTACATCTTATAAAAACTACTCATAAAAAGCAAGTTTTCTCTGGCAACCCAGTGCATATTGATTGATAATTCTGCATTGATTGTGACTGATGAAATCTTATGATAGCATAAAATTTAGATACTTTCTTCTTCTAAACTCTAAGCAATACTGATACTCCTCAGAAAGATAACCCGTGTTTATCTAGTAGTTTTGATTATCTGTTGACTCAGAAACCTGTACTTCTTTAAGGGACAAGTAACTCCATTTAAGAGAAGGGGAAATGTTTTGAGTTCTATTTTTACTAGTGGTAATGAATTTAACTTGATTCTTTCTGGCTTACCTTGGTAATTTGTATAATGAATGTGTTTACAATAATTGTGCAACAAGAATAAACCTGGCTAAATCATAGAAGATTACAATTTATAGTGCTAAATTCATTATATAATTAAATCACATTAATGAGTAGATAATAAGTGACAAGTTGGTTTCTTTTCCTTGGCTTTATTGATGTTGCCTACATTGATACATAGCTAAAACCTTCTTCAGGAAACAGCAAAGCAAAATAACAACCAGGATTACTGCATATGTTTGGGGATGTGTTTAGCAAAAACCTGCACAAAGATGATCTACTGAGAAGTATGAAATCCAGGTTTCTCTCTACTTTCTAAATAATGAACTCTGGCAGTATTACAATAACTCTGAAGGAAACAGCACTTCATCTAACTGTCTTCTTCTAATTGGCACAAAAGTTCATTCTGTGTTATGCTTGTGTCCCAGTGATGAGCAATAAAATTTACTTAACAAATACTCACTAGTTCCCAGCATCACATCATTAGCCTGTCATACACTGGGGATATAAATATAAATTATAGAGGATCTCAGTATGCCATCAAGTAATTCATAATTTAATGTAAATGCTGATACATACATAGACATAATTATTTTATCAGTGTACAGAGGTAGGAAAAGAGAAAATCTGATAGACTTCTGTATATCTGGTACTTACGATTTTGCATGAATCTTCTAGTATACAAAAATCTTTCTTTTACTTCCTTTTAAAATACTTTCTTATTTTCTGCTATATTTTTCTCTGGATTATACAACTAAAATGATATTATTACAGCTACTAGGGCTGGTAATTATAAAAATGGCAGCAATATTTAAGCATTCTTAATCTTAGAGTATAGGAAGTATTTCATATTCACTGTTCCCTTTGATACTTACAAGAGCTCTACAATAATGAGAGTATACAATGGTTACTTGTATATGTCAAGCTGACTGGCTCATGAGATGTCCAAATATTGAGTTGGAGGGATGAGTTAAGCAGATTTCCCGCCCCAATATAGGTAAGCATCATCCCAGCCATTGAAAGCTGAAATAGAACGACAAGAAGGAAGAAATGATTAACTTTCTTTGTCTGACTGGTGAACTGGGATATTGTCTTTTCCTGTCCTTGGATTGAAATTTATACACTATCAGCCCTCAAATTCTCAGTCTTTTGGACCTGACTAGCCATTATACTGGGTTTCCCTAATAGCTCACTTGGTAAAGAATCCACCTACAATGCAGGAGACCTTAGTTCAATTCCTGGGTCTGGAAGATCCCCTGGAGAAGGAATAGGATACCCACTCCAGAATTTGGGGGCTTCCCTTGTGGCTTAGCTGGTAAAGAATCCGCCTGCAATGCAGGAGACCTGGGTTCAATCCCTGGGTTGGGAATATCCCCTGGAGAAGGGAAAGGCTACCCACTACAGTATACTGGCCTGGAGAATTCCATGGACTCTATTGTTCTCTGGTTCTCAGGTGTTCAGATTCAGATTGGAACTACACCACCAATTTCCCTAGGTCTTCAGTTTCTCAGTGGTAGACTGGGACTTCTCAGCCTCCATAGCTGTGTGAGAAAATTCCTCATTAAAATATTCTTTTATAATTATATATTATATATAATTATTACAATAAAATACTAATATAAACAAATATATATTTATTTACTTTCTAATGGCCCTGGTTATCTAGGGAACCCTGATTAATACAAACTGTAAATATTATCAGAAAATTCTCTCATGCAAATAATTTCTCTTAAAATTAGCTGATATATAAAAAATAAACAGTATGAGAATATCAGTTGCTTTTAATGTGCTAAACTTAAATCTAAAAAACTCAAAAAACAAGTGAAATAGAATACAGATAATGTTTTCCCATATAAGTCATGAAACAGCAAAGGATAATTAATTTAAAAATAAAATATGTGAGGTTTTACTTTTTAGAAAAGCCTTTAGAGAAAATAATTAATTAGCAATATTTGATTGATAACTTCTTATTCTTTTCTGAGTGATTCAAATTCAACAGGCAAATTTAGCCTTGAGTACAAAATGAAGCCAGACAAAGGCTATGAGTTTTACAAAGAGAAGGCACCGATCATAGCAAACACCCTCTTCCACAACATGAGAAGACTCTACACATGGACACCACCAGATGGTCAATAGCAAAAATCAACTGATTATATTTTCTGCAGCCAAACATGGAGAAGCTCTATAAGTCAGCAATAACAAGACTGGGAGCTGACTGTGGCTCAGATCATGAACTCATTGGCAAATTCAGACCTAAACTGAAGAAAGTGGGGAAAACCAATAGACCATTCAAGTATGACCTAAATCAAATCCCTTACAATTATACAGTGGAATTGACAAATAGATTCAAGGGATTAGATCTGATACACAGAGTGCCTGAAGAACTATGGACAGAGGTTTGTGACATTGTACAGTAGGCAGTGATCAAGACCATCACCAAGAAAAAGAAATGGAAAAAGGCAAAATGGTTGTCTGAGGCCGTCTTACAAATAGCTGAGAAAAGAAGAGAAGCTAAAGGCAAAGAAGAAAAAGAAAGGTATACCCATCTGAATGCAGAGTTCCACAGAATAGCAAGGAGAGATAAGAAAGCCTTCCTCAGTGATCAGTGCAAAGAAATAGGGGAAAACAATAGACTAGGAAAGACTAGAGATCTCTTCAAAAAATTAGAGATACCAAGGAAACATTTCATGAAAAGATGGGCTCAATAAAGGACAGAAATGGTATGGACCTAAGAGAAGCAGAAGACAAGAAGAGGTGGCAAGAATACACAGAACTATACAAAAAAGAGTTTCATAACCCAGATAACTACAATGGTGTAATCACTCACCTAGAGCCAGACATCCTGGAATGGGAAATCAAGTGTGCCTTAGGAAGCATCACCATGAATGAAGTTAGTAGAGGTAATGGAATTTCAGTTGAGCTATTTCAAATCCTACAAGATGATGCTGGGAAAGTGCCACACTCAATATGCCAGCAAATTTGGAAACCTCAGCTGTGGCCACCAGACTGGAAAAAACATCAGTTTTCATTCTAATCCCACAGGAAAGGCCAGAGAATGTTTGAACTACTGAACAATTGTACTCTTTTCACATACTAGCCAAGTAATGCTCAAAATTCTCCCAGTTAGGCTTGAACAGTAAATGAACCTTGAACTTCCAGATATTAAGGCTAGATTTAGAAAAGGCAGAGGAACCAGAAATCAAATTCCCAACATCCAATGGATCGTAGAAAAAGCAAGAGAGTTCCAGAAAAACATTTACTTCTGCTTTATTGACTATGTCAAAGCCTTTAACTATGTGAAGTGAAGTGAAGTGAAGTGAAGTCACTCAGTCATGTCCGACTCATTGTGACCACATGGACTATAGCCCACCAGGATCCTCCATCCATCCATGAGATTTTCCAGACAAGAATACTGGAGTGGGTTGCCATTTCCTTCCCCAGGGGGATCTTCCCAATTCAAGGATTGAACCCATGTCTCCCGCATTGTAGGCAGACACTTTTACCATCTGAGCCACCAGGAAAGTCAACAAACTGGAAAATTCTTCAAAAGATAGGAATACCAGACCACCTGACCTGCCTCCTGTGAAATCTGTATACAGGTCAAGAAGCAACAGTTAGAACCAGACATGGAACAACAGACTGATTCCAAACTGGGAAAGAAGTAATTCAAGGCTGTATATTTACACCCTGCTTACTTAACTTCAATGCAGAGTGCATCATGCAAAATGCCGGGCTGGATGAAGCACAAACTGGAATCAACACTGCCAGGAGAAATATCAATAACCTCAGATATGCAGATGACATCACCCTTATGGAAGAAAGCAAAGAGGAACTAAAGAACCTATGAAAGTGAAAGAGGAGAGTGAAAAAGTTGGCTTAAAACTCAACATTCAAAAAACTAAGATCATGGCATCTGGTAGCATCACTTCATAACGAATAGATGGGGAAACAATGGAAACAGTGAGAGAGTTTATTTATTTATTTTTTGGCTCCAAATCATGGCAGACGGTGACTGTAGCCATGAAATTAAAAGGTGCTTGCTTCTTGGAAGAAAAGCTATGACCAACATAGACAGCATATTGAAAAGCAGAGACATTACTTTGGCAACAAAGGTCTGCCTAGTCAAAGCTATGATTTTTCTTTTAGTCATGTATGGATGTGAGTTGGATTATAAAAAAGCTGAATGCCGAAGAATTGATGCTTTTTTTTTTTTAATTTTTTTTAATTAATTTTATTTTATTTTTAAACTTTACATAATTGTATTAGTTTTGCCAAATATCAAAATGAATCCGCCACAGGTATACATGTGTTCCCCATCCTGAACCCTCCTCCCTCCTCCCTCCCCACACCATCCCTCTGGGTCGTCCCAGTGCACCAGCCCCAAGCATCCAGTATCGTGCATTGAACCTGGACTGGCATCTCGTTTCATACATGATATTTTACATGTTTCAATGCCATTCTCCCAAATCTTCCCACCCTCTCCCTCTCCCACAGAGTCCATAAGACTGTTCTATACGTCAGTGTCTCTTTTGCTGTCTCGTATACAGGGTTATCGTTACCATCTTTCTAAATTCCATATATATGCGTTAGTATACTGTATTGGTGTTTTTCCTTCTGGCTTACTTCACTCTGTATAATAGGCTCCAGTTTCATCCACCTCATTAGAACTGATTCAAATGTATTCTTTTTAATGGCTGAGTAATACTCCATTGTGTATATGTACCACAGCTTTCTTATCCATTCATCTGCTGATGGACATCTAGGTTGCTTCCATGTCCTGGCTATTATAAACAGTGCTGCGATGAACATTGGGGTACATGTGTCTCTTTCCCTTCTGGTTTCCTCAGTGTGTATGCCCAGCAGTGGGATTGCTGGATCATAAGGCAGTTCTATTTCCAGTTTTTTAAGGAATCTCCACACTGTTCTCCATAGTGGCTGTACTAGTTTGCATTCCCACCAACAGTGTAAGAGGGTTCCCTTTTCTCCACACCCTCTCCAGCATTTATTATTTGTAGACTTTTGGATCACAGCCATTCTGACTGGTGTGAAATGGTACCTCATAGTGGTTTTGATTTGCATTTCTCTGATAATGAGTGATGTTGAGCATCTTTTCATGTGTTTGTTAGCCCTTTGTATGTCTTCTTTGGAGAAATGTCTATTTAGATCTTTGGCCCATTTTTTGATTGGGTCATTTATTTTTCTGGAGTTGAGCTGTAGGAGTTGCTTGTATATTTTTGAGATTAGTTGTTTGTCAGTTGCTTCATTTGCTATTATTTTCTCCCATTCTGAAGGCTGTCTTTTCACCTTGCTAATAGTTTCCTTTGATGTGCAGAAGCTTTTAAGTTTAATTAGGTCCCATTTGTTTATTTTTGCTTTTATTTCCAATATTCTGGGAGGTGGGTCATAGAGGATCCTGCTGTGATGTATGTCAGAGAGTGTTTTGCCTATGTTCTCCTCTAGGAGTTTTATAGTTTCTGGTCTTACGTTGAGATCTTTAATCCATTTTGAGTTTATTTTTGTATATGGTGTTAGAAAGTGTTCTAGTTTCATTCTTTTACAAGTGGTTGACCAGATTTCCCAGCACCACTTGTTAAAGAGATTGTCTTTAATCCATTGTATATTGTTGCCTCCTTTGTCAAAGATAAGGTGTCCATATGTGCGTGGATTTATCTCTGGGCTTTCTATTTTGTTCCATTGATCTATATTTCTGACTACAAAGCCACAGTTATCAAGACAGTATGGTACTGGCACAAAGAATTGATGCTTTTAAACTGTGCTGTTGGAGAAGACTTGAGAGTCCCTTGGACGGCAAGGAGATCCAACCAGTCAATCATAAAGGAAATCAGTCTTGAAAATTCATGGGGAGAACTGATGCTGAAGCTGAAACTCCAATACTTTGGCCACCTGATGCAAAGAACTGACTGATTTGAAAAGACCCTGATGCTGGGAAAGATTGAAGGCAGGAGGAGAAGGGGACAACAGAGGATGAGATGGTTGGATGGCATCACCAACTCAATGGACATGAGTTTGAGCAGGAGTTGGTGATGGATCAGGATGTCTGGCGTGCTGCAGTCCCTGGGGTCACAAAGAGTCAGACAGGACCGAACGACTAAACTGAACTGAACAACATTATTGTGCAGAGTTTAAATATCATAACTCATAATTTTGAAGAGAAGTCTGGAATAAAGTTCTGGAATAAACATGATACATTTCGAATATTACAAACATTGTTTCTTAAACCAGTCTAGTTACAGGCTGACTTATCTTCCTCTGCAACTCAGTGGTAAAGAATCCTGCCAAGCATGAGGCACAAGTTTGATCCCTTGGTCGGGAAGAGCCCCTGGAATAAGAAATGGCAACCTACTCCAGTATTCCTGCCTGGAAAATTCCATGGACAGAAGAGCCTGGCAGAGTACAGTCCATGGTATCACAAAGAGACATGACTGAGCATGCACATGGACACACTATAAAATAGCTTGTTTACAGCTTCTGATAAAACCTATTTTTAATAGTTTTCCTACTTTCAGGCTATCATAGGATGGATCACTGGTACTTGAAAAACAGAAGCCATGTGTAGGTAGCCTATACAACACATACAATGGAAATTTCATTCATAAGAAAGCTGACAAACCTATTTTTCAACACGTTCACTTTCTTTTTCTTTTAATTTTATTTTATTTTTAAACTTTATATAATTGTATTAGTTTTGCCAACTATCAAAATGAATCCGCCACAGGTATACATGTGTTCCCCATCCTGAACCCTCCTCCCTCCTCCCTCCCCATACCATCCCTCTGGGTCGTCCCAGTGCACTAGCCCCAAGCATCCAATATCATTTAGGCCCTTGTTCACAATTTAAATAAAAATTCTGCTCAGATTCATCTCTGAAAGAGACAAACACTGAGCCATTAGCGTATACTGCACTTGTAATAGACAGTCAAAGGCCAACAGCACTGTTTTCAGCATTTTAGCCTCCACACAAATCATTTTTAAATACAAGCTCACTGATAAGAGCCTTGCCACATATTTAAAATGCATAAAACCATTCTGAAGTGGCCGATTAAGGCAGATTCAATTAGAAAATTACCATAACACATCTTTAAAGGTTTGAAAAAATTCAACAAAACAGTGAACCAGAAAGTGTTTGCTCTTTTAAGAAACTGATTAAAGTCAACTTTCTTGCAGTGAAAGAGTATGAGAATTAGGGACAGGAAAGAAAATACAAAGGCTCACTGTGGGGGAAAAAACAAAACAAAACTGTGTATATATATTTCAAAGACCTGGAGTAAATTATCTCTGCAAAATATGAATGCACAATTATTTAATGGAAAGACTATTATTTTATTTCCAAACAAGCCGAGTGAGGAAAATCGGACAGAGAAAGACAAATATCATATGCTATTGCTTGTATGTGGAACATATTGATAAAAAAATATGGCACAAATTGACTTATAAAAAAGTCATTGATGAAGAAAATAAACTTTTGGCTACTAGGGAGGAAAGGGAGAGGAGCGATAATTTGGGAGATTGGGATTGACATACATACACTACAATATGTAAAACAGATAATGAAGACCTAGTGTAGAGCTGAGGGGGGAACTGTACTCAGTACTCTGTACTGGGTTTATACGTGAAAAAACTCTTTAAAATAGTGGAAATACACACACACACAAACACACACACACAAATACACACACATACCACTTTAAATCAACTATACCCCAATAGCAATTTTTCAAACCAAGGCTTCTTTGGTGGGTATCTTGATGCCTAAATAACATTTGAGCATCTTACTATCCAAGTGGAAAATCAAAAAGTGGCAATATTAGCTGACTGCCTTTCTATTAACTTTTGTCTTCCAGTAATCAATATATTGGTCCGCCATGACCCACAGTAAGCAACCATAAAAGTTGAAGAAATAAAAGGTTAACACCTCCATGACACTGTACTATCACAGTCACGTCACAGGCAATGATATAATCATTTCAAATGTGTCCGATAAGATATTAATGCACGTATCTATTGTATGCTGACTAGTACTCACTGTTTCAAAAGACATTTGTCATATTACCAACTCTCATATAAGACACTTATTTCCTAAATAACTTCAAGCCTTTTGTCTTACATCATTAATTTTCCTGGTGAGGTTAGTAATAAACTCTAAAAATCAGACTGAGGAAGATATCATCTTACAAATATAAAATTTTAATAGATGAAAGCACATAAGGTGAAGTTTTTTCTCTCTCAAAATTTTGATCATTTATTATTTGAGTTAAAAGTTTAATTGTTATCTCAAAGCCAAATGTCCTATATATATATATATATATATATATATATATATATATATATAGGATCAGAATCAGAATCAGAATTCTGATTCAAAATCAGAATCTCTCTCTATATATATACAACTTCAGTTCAGTTCAGTTCAGTTCAGTCACTTCATCGTGTCCAACTCTTTGCGACCCCATGAATCGCAGCACACCAGGCCTCCCTGTCCATCACCAACTCCCGGAGTTCACTTAAACTCACATCCATCGAGTTGGTGATGCCATCCAGCCATCTCATCCTCTGTCGTCCCCTTCTCCTCCTGCCCCCAATCCCTCCCAGCGTCAGAGTCTTTTCCAACGAGTCAACCCTTCGCATGAGGTGGCCAAAGTACTAGGCTCCAAATGTAGCAATACATGGTTCAGCCTCAAAGTGATGGAAAGGACTATTTTCTCTAAGGCTGTGAAAGATGCTACCTAGAACTTTAAAGTGTTTGGCTTGCAAAGTCTTAATTGGTCATGCAATTTATAATTCTATTTAAAAGGCATTTTAAAGCTGAAGATGATTTATGCACAAATATGTAAATGCTGTTGAACAGCATACAAATATTCATAGTTAGATGATGGGAAAAACAACTAATTTTCCTTTAAAACTTATACTTTACCAAATGCTTCACTTGTATCATCTTATTTAATCTGTAAAAGTTAAAGATAGGAAACTGAGAACCTCAGAGATAATATAGACATACGAATGGACTGAAAGCAGGATTTGTCTGACTGTAAAATCATATTTGTACTATGCTTTATTCTCTTTCACAAATTCTTCACTCATTACTAATAAAATTAAAAGTTAGTCAAGTGGCTAAAACAACATGCAGATTTTAAGACACATGGAATATTCTTCCTCCTCCGTTAGAACAAATTGTTTGTGTGGCACAATGGTGGGATATATTGCTGTAAAGCTAATTTGAGACCAGACAAAGGACTTTGGATGTTCGGGTAACATCCAACATTAAAAGTCAGGGACTCTGGCTTTTTTTTTTTTTTTTTTTAGTGTGAAATCACCTTTTATGTGTTCATTTATAGAGTTGGGATGTCACTGGTTAATCTGAACCTGTGCTTATCACTTAACAAAGTATTTCATTTTTTGGAAATATTATTGATAATGCTGTGCATTTAGTATTCCAGATAATCTTTAGGATAATTTTTCCATCATTGATATGTATGAAAATGACTTATTTTAATTTAAATACACACTACTATATATTGAACTCTGGCTAAAAACTCCTAAAGCAGAATCTCTAGTACCAATGCCTTAGTTTAAAAATTATGTGTTTAAAAATATATAATTAGTTTAAAAACATAGCGGTGATTTTTTGAACAGGTAGGATTATACTGTAAGTCATTAAAATAATATGACCAAGGAATTTACAAGATAAAGGAATAAAGGGCTTGAGCAATTATAATGTGCTAATCAGTCCTTTCCCACATCTGGAACACTTCCCTTTTCCTTTAGTTCTCTTATAATACTTAGGTCAGTCTCACTAATTCATTGTCTATATTAAACATCTAGTCTACATGATATATCATGGGTAGAAATATAAATAATATGTAAGCTGAGCTTCTAGAAGTTTGTAAAAAAGTAGAGGAAAATGCAATTTTTAAATCTACAAGGTGATTAATGCTAAGATGGAAATTTCAACAGAGTGTAGTGACAAGTCTAAGGAGAGAGTGCTAAGTTCTATCACTGAGGCCATCAAACGCATCATAGAAAGGTGTATACTGGAGTTACACACTGAAGTTTGAGAGGTGCTTTGTAAGAAAACAGGGATATGGGTATATTCTTGCCTAATAGAATAGTGTGAAAAATCACAAGGCTATACAACAGGATGATTCAGAAGTTATGTTATTGTTCAGTAACAGTTGTGTCTGACCCTTTGAGATTCCATGGACTGCATCACCATGGAAACCAGGCTTTCTGGTCCTTCACCATATCCTGGAGTTTGCTCAAACTCATGTCCACTGAGTCTGTGATGCTAACCAACGATCTCATCCTCTGTCATATCCTTCTCCTGCCTCCAAAGTTTTGTAGCATTAGCGTCTTTTCCAATGAGTTGGCCCTTCACATCAAGTGGCCAATGTATTGGAGCTTCAGCTTCAGCATCAGTCCTTCCAGTGAATATTTAGAGTTGATTTCTTTTAGGATTGACTGGTTTGATCTCCTTGCAGTCCAAGGAACTCTCAAGAGTCTTGTCCAACACAATTTAAAAGCATCAATTCTTTGGTGCTCAGATTTCTTTATGGTCCAACTCTCACATCCAAACATGACTATTGGAAAAACCAAAAATTTGGCTATATGGAACTTTGTCAGTAAAGTAATGTTTCTGCTTTTTAATAGCTTTTCTTCCAAGTCATAGCTTTTCTTCCAAGGAGCAAACGTCTTTTAATTTCATGATTGCAGTCACTGTCTGTAGTGATTAGTGGTTCTGGAGATAAAGAAAATAAAGTCTGTGAGTATTTCCACTGTTTCCCCTACTATTTGCAATGAAGTGATGGGACCAGATGCCATGACCTTAGTTTTTTGAATGTTGAGTTTGAAGCCAGCTTTTTCACTCTCCTCTTTCACTTTCATCAAGAGGCTCTTGTTTCTCTTCCCCTTTTGCCATTAGGGAGGTGTCATCTGCATATCTGAGGTTACTGATATTTCTCCTGGCAGTCTTGATTATAGCTTGTGCTTCATCCAGCTGGGCATTTTGCATGATGTACTCTGCATAGCAGTTAAATAAGCAGGGTGACAATATACAGTCTTGGTGTACTTTTCCAATTTTGAACCATTCTGTTGTTCCATGTCTGGTTCTAACTGTTGCTTCTTGACTTGGGCATACGTTTCACAAGAGGCAGGTAAGGTGGTCTGGTATTCCCATCTCTTTCAGAATTTTCCAGTTTACTGTGATGTGGGCTCTATCTCTGGGTCAGGAAGATCCCCTGGAAACCCACTCCAGTATATTTGCCTGGAGAATCCCATGGGCAGAAGAGCGTGGCAAGCTAGAGTCCATAGTGTCACAAAGAGCTGGATAGAACTGAAACAACTTAGCATAAGCACAAGCCCATACAGTCAAAGGCTATAGTGTAGTCAATGAAGCAGAAGTAGATGTTTTACTGGAATTCTCTTGCTTTTTCTGTGATCCAGTGGTGTTGGTAATTTGATCTCAGGAAGTTCTTGGTTCACATACTGCTGAAACCTAGCTTGAAAGATTTTGAGCATTAGCTCAGAAGTTAGGAATACATCTCAAAGATTGAGGTATGACTTGCAATGGGCATCAAAGGGGTGGTGATATGTAGCAAGGTATATAATTAGAGAAATAAGTACACATACTAATCCCTGAATGATACACTGGACCAGGCTTCAACAGGCCATGAACTGTGAACTTCCAGATGTTCAAGCTGGATTTAGAAAAGGCAGAGGAACGAGAGACTGAATTGCCAACATCCGCTGGATCATAGAAAAAGCAAAAGAGTTCCAGAAAAACATCTAATTCTGCTTCAATGACTATGCCAAAGCCTTTGACTGTTTGGATCACAACAAAGTGCTGGAAGATTCTTCAAGAGATGGGAATACCAGACCACTTTACCTGCCTCCTGAGAAATCTGCATGCAGGTCAAGAAAAAACAGGAAACAACAGACTGGTTCAAATTGGGAAAGGAGTACATCAAGGCTGTATATTGTCACCCTACATAACTAATTTCCATGCAGAGTACATCATGAGAAACGCTGGGCTGGAGGAAGCACAAGCTGGAATCAAGATTTCTGGGAGAAATATCAATAACCTCAGATGACACCACCTTTATGGCAGAAAGCAAAGAGAAACTAAAAAGGCTCTTGATGAAAGTGAAAGAGGAAAGTGAAAAAGTTGGCTTAAAACTCAACATGCAGGAAACTAAGATCATGGCATCCGGTCGCATCACTTCACAGCACATAGATGGGGAATCAATGGAAACAGTGAGAGACTTTACTTTTGGGGGCTCCAAAATCATTGCAGATGGGGACTGCAGCCATGAAATTAAAAGTTGCTCGCTCCTTGGAAAAAAGTTAAGAACAACTTAGGCAGCATATTAAAAAGCAGAGACATTACTTTGGCAACAAAGGTCTGTCTAGTCAAAGCTCTGGTTTTTCCTTTAGTCATGTATGGATGTGAGAGTTGGATTATAAAGAAAGCCAAATGCCGAAGAATTGATGCTTTTGAACTGTGGTGTTGCAGAAGACTCTTTAGAGTCCCTTGGACTGCAAGGAAATCCAACCAGTCAATCTTAAAGAAAATCAGCCCTGAAAATTCATTGGGAGGACTGAGGCTGAAGCTGAAACTCCAATAATTTGACCACCTGATGTGAAGAATTGAGTCATTGGAAAAGACCCTGATGTTGGGAAAGATTGAAGGCAGGAGGAGAAGGGGACAACAGAGGATGAGATGGTTGGATGGCATCACCGACTTAATGGACATGAGTTTGAGTAAGTTCCGGGAGTTGGTGATGGACAGGGAAGCCTGGCGTGCTGCGGTCCACAGGGACATGACAGAGTAAACTGCCAGACACAACTGAGACACTGAACTGAACTGAACTGTAAGCAAAGGGGAACAAAGATATGATTCAGCATGAGATTTTTGGTCTGGTGACGATCAGTTAGAACATCTGACATACACCAAATGAGGGCTGTCAAGCCTACTCTGCCAGTAGCAGTGATGATTTTGAGAACCATTATTTCCAAAATCTTCATTCTCCGAGGTATCATTCAGTTGACAGTGATATCTGCCTCAGATTATAAGGGGCGAATATGTAACTTGTGTTTTATCTTTCATCAATCTTATGTCAATTTAATTTTCAGGAAATAAAATTTTTGTCTATTTTCTCATCTTATGTTACCTTTTAGATCAGTATAACATAAAGAACTGTCAATACTATTTTTGACCAGTTCAACCTTTTCTGGTTTGCACTCACCCTTCAGAAATGCACATTGTGATATTTTGTCTTGAAATGAGACATGCAAATCGAATGCAGTGTCCTCAGAGTCAGAATGTCTTTTTTTAACTGCACCCTAAGTCAGCATGCACAATGGATCATGAGTGAAGAAAAATGTGTCGTTGAGGTGGCAGCTTAGATACCTTTGTGACTGGCATGATCAAAATCATCACCCTTCCAACCCAGTGAAACATAGACACAGGGTGAAAGCCAATGAAATATGTCTTTCCTGGGCTGTTCTAATATTTAACAAATACATGTCATCAAGGTAATCTTTCACTGAAATTCTTTAAACAATGTTTTAGACATATTTTGTTGTAAATATTTAATTTTAATATATTTATATATAAATATATTATATATTAAAAAGCCACACCTGATCATGATTCTCACCTATAACATAAACATTAAATATATGTTGAACACATTCTAGTAAGTTAGTTAAATAAGTTACCTTGAAAATTCCTTTTAAGGAAAAAAAGTTCAAGGAAATGTTGATATCCCAGAACAGAGATCACATCCCCTTTGGTGTCATACTTTGATCCCTTTTGGTGTTATACTTTGTCTCCTGTGGAGGTTAATAATAATTACTAACTTGCTATCTGTTGAAGAGAGTCTTTTCTTTTCCATTGATTTTTGAGCAGTCAGTTTTTTTTTATAAGTAATTTTGCATAATTGCATGAACTGCTATTGTTTTGAAATTGAATCAACTTATAATTGCTAAAAATCTCAATTCTCCTTTTGGCTAATAAAAGGAATTTTGCTATGATATTATGCTATGATTATTTAACAAACTAATAAATGTGGGAAAGAGAAATGCACAAAAATCTTATTTCTTGAAAACTGTTGTTGCATACAAAGTGTATAATTATCACTTATAGTTAATTATCATTTTGCATATATTTATCTTTTCAGAGTATAGAAGCTATTATCTCTCATTAGGATGTGTTTTCTGCCTATGGCAGTGAATTAAGGGAAGATTTAAGGAAAACACACAAAAACAAAATACTTTTCAGCGTGATTCTTTTATGCTAGTAGTTCAAAGTGATTTACAAGTACTTTTGAATTAGGCTCTCACATTGCCAGTGTTAGAGCACAGATATTAGATATATTTGAATCAGGGGAACTTTGGCTTACGGAGAGTACACAACTGAGTGCATATCAAAAGTTGAATACCTCTAAAACCTTAATGGGAGCCTCCTAAAATATAACATTTTTTTCAGAGGATGGACCACACTGTTCTCTGAATGTGAAACATTTAAGAAAGGATCTGAAAAACTGCATTAACTTTCTGTTACTAGTTTGCAAGGAAAACGATTTTCTTTTGCCATCCTGCACCTTTGTTTTATATGTTCCCATGTAACAGCCACCAGAATAAGATTTCTTCTCTTATTTTATATAACAAGTGACAAAACAGAGCATCAAGCTATTTTTAAAAATCAATTTCTTCTGGAAGAAATTTATTTTCATTTCACACTTCAGATAACATGATCAAAAGCTTGAAGTCACCTGACTTTATTACTATGTATTAAGCCCTTAAGAAAAGGTAAGAGTAGAAGTCTATGTGCCACCTTTTGCTTTCAGATAGATGGATTTTTTTTGTAACTGTTATGTTCAGTTTGTTACCTGGTAATTTTCTTAGTTATTCTGAAAGCTATATTTTATCTTTGATTTGTACAGATGGTAATTTAATTAAATAAGTCTATTAAATTACTATATCAATTTATTTTTATTCTTTTTATTGAACAGATACTATTAATGTTACTTGATAGGAAAGGTACTTCCATAATACTTTCAATGAATTAAATTTATAATTTTGCCATTAATTGACTTTGCTAGATGTATTTATCTTTTTTTTCCCATATTGACTCTAGTGCATAAAGAATACTTGTGAAAATAATCCCCTCAATGGTTTTCGATCTCACATCACAAAGAAATACTCAGCTACCTGTGGAAAGACTCCACCTCCTGTACTACACAAAGTCCTATCTTAAATGCAGATAACTAATAAACTTGTTGAAAAAAAAAAAGGAGTTATTTAAACAAATCAGGTATCTCAGACCATCTCATTTCATCATTACTATGTATTCAGTTGTCTGAGTATGATACATTTAGTACCTCTTCAGCCTCATTCAATAAAAAAGGTTCAAGTCACTGGACTTACAATTCTGACTAGTTATTTTCTACTAAATTTAGTATTTTGAGGCTGGATATAATAGAAATTATAGGTTACTTTAGTTTCATAAAGATAGTGAATATATAAGCAAATACATATTTTTTAAGTAACATAAGACTACAGAAAGACTAAATTAGATATTTTAATTTCTGTCTATTACTTCCTGTATACTCCAGCATTCTCAGGATGACATGATATAAAATAATCAGAATCCCCCTTCAGTTCCTTTCATTCAACTTCAAATATAGCTTCATCCAATTAAATCATACTGAAAACGTCCACAAAACCCAAAACTGCATCTTATGCTCCATACACATTTCTCCTCACTAGAAAGACAAAAAAAGCAAGTCAAACTAAATTACAGTCCTGATCCATGAATATATGAATGCTAATTTAATTAGATTAGAAAGCAATATGGTTAAGGTAGGATACAGTCTTATTTGTGTGCTAAATAAGTAATAATGTGCTAAAGTAAATAAAACAGAACATTTTAAATACTGTATGTTTTGATCAATGTTTGATTTTCTGAAGCAATTAGATTGAAAAACTTAGTAAGTTTTAAGTTACATTAGGTATAGGTGTAATACACCTTGAAAAAATCTTCAAGTCCATCTTTTCTTTGCAAAAATATCTGTTCTAGTGTTTAATGTTCAGAACAGGAGTATGAGGCATTTCCAAGCAACTCCTTATATTGCTGATTTGTTTGCTGCTGAAGCAATGCACATTATGACACTTGAGGCTATGTTAAGTCCAGAAAATATAAAAGAACTAAAAAACTAAGTCATTTTTAAATTTTTACATCTATCTGTGTTTCAAAGTAAATCATATTTATATATTTCTGCTGCTATACTTTAGTTATCACAAATATTATTTGACAAAGGTTATAGGATCCACATAAGCTTTCTGAGTACTCTTATATGCCCCTCAACAATTTATTTGAATCAGAGAATTGTTATTCCATAGGCAGATGAACCATAAGATAGTTATTTTTATAGCAGATAAATTTATAACCCATAAATTTGAGTTCATCTGAAACTAGTAAGCAAACCATTCAATATCACAGTAATCCAAGTCTATGCCTCGACCAATAATGCTGACAAAGCTGAAGTTGAATGGTTCTATGAAGACCTACAAGACCTTTTAGAACTAACACCTGCAAAAGAAGTCCTTTTCATTATAGGGGACTGGAATGCAAAACTAGGAAGTCCGAAAAACCTGGAGTAACAGGCAAATTTGACCTTGGAGTACAGAATGAAGCAGGGCAAAGGTTAATAAAGTTCTGCCAGGAGAACACACTGGTCATACCAAACACACTCTTCCAACAACAAAAAAGAAGACTATATACACGGACATCATCAGATGGCCAACGCCAAAATCAGATTGACATGTTCTTTGCAGCCAAAGATAGAGAAGCTCTAGACAGTCAGCAAAAACAAGACTGGAAGCTGACTGTGGCTCAGATCATGAACTCCTTATTGCCAACTTCAGACTTAAATTGAAGAAAATGAGGAAAACCACTAGACCATTCAGGTATGACCTAAATCAAATCCCTTATGATTACACAGTGGAAGTGAGAATAGATTTAAGGGACTAGATATGATAGACAGAGTGCCTGATGAACTATGAATGGAGGTTCATTACATTATACATGGGACAAGGATCAAGATTATCCCCAAGAAAAAGAAATGCAAAAATGCAAAACGGCTGTCTGAGGAGGCCTTACAAATAGCTGTGAAAAGAAGAGAAGTGAAAAGGAAAGGAGAAAAGGAAAAATATACCCATTTGAATGCAGAGTTCCAAAGACTAGCAAGGAGAGATAAGAAAGCCTTCCTCAGCAATCAATGCAAAGAAATAGAGGAAAATAATAGTATGGGAAAGTCTAGCGATCTCAAGAAAATCAGAGATACCAAGGGAACATTTCCTACAAAGATGGGCTCAAAAAAGGGCAGAAGTAGTATGGACTTAATGAAACAGAAGATATAAAGAAATGGTGGCAAGAATACACAGAAGAACTGTACAAAAAAGATCTTCATGACCCAGATAATCACAGTGGTGTGATCACTGACCTAGAGCCAGATATCCTGGAATGTGCAGTCAAGTGGGTCTTAAAGCATCACTACGAACAAAGCTGGTGGAGGTGATGGAATTCCAGTTGAGCTATTTCAAATCCTGAAAGACGATGCTGTGAAAGTGCTGCACTCAATATGCCAGCAAATTTGGAAAACTCAGCAGTGGCCACAGGACTGGAAAAGGTCAGTTTTCATTACAATCCCATAGAAAGGCAATGCCAAAGCATGCTCAGACTACCTCACATTTGCACTCATTTCATACGTTAGCAAGTAATGCTCACAATTCTCCAAGCTAGGCTTCAGCAATACATGAACTGTGAACTTCCAGATGTTCAATCTGGTTTTAGAAAAGGCAGAGGAACCAGAGATCAAATTGTCAACATCTGCTGGATCATTGAAAAAGCAAGAGCATTCCAGAAAAAAACATCTATTTCTGCTTTATTGAATATGCTAAAACCTTTGACTGTGTGGATCAGAACAAACTGTGGACAATTCTTCAAGAGATGGGAACACCACACCACCTGAACTGCCTCTTGAGAAGACTGTATGCAGGTCAGGAAGCAACAGTTAGAACTAGACATGGAACAACAGACTGGTTCCAAATAGGAAAAGGAGTATGTCAAGGCTGTATATTGTCCCCGTGCTTATTTAACTTATATGCAGAATATATTATGAGAAACGCTGGGCTGGATGAAGCACAAGCTGGAATCAAGATTGCTCGGAGAAATATCAATAAACTCAGATATGCAGATGACTCCACCCTTATGGCAGAAAGTGAAGAAGAACTAAAGAGGCTCTTGATGAAAGTGAAAAAGGAGAGTGAAAAAGTTGGCTTAAAGCTCAACATTCAGAAAACGAAGATCATGGCATCCCGCCCCATCACTTCATGGCAAATAGATGGGGAAACAGTGGAAACAGTGGCCGACTTTATTTTTCTGGGCTCCAAAATCACTGCAGATGGTGACTGCAGCCATGAAATTAAAAGGCGCTTACTCCTTGGAAGGAAAGTTATGACCTACCTAGACAGCATATTCGGAGAAGGCAATGGCACCCCACTCCAGTACTCTTGCCTGGAAAATCCCATGGATGGAGAAGCCTGGTAGGCTGCAGTCCATGGGGTTGCTAAGAGTCGGGCACGACTGAGCGACTTCGCTTTCACTTTTCACTTTCATGCATTGGAGAAGGAAATGGCAACCCACTCCAGTGTTCTTGCCTGGAGAATCCCAGGCACTGAGGAGCCTGGTGGGCTGCCGTCTGTGGGGTCGGTCGCACAGAGTCGGACACGACTGAAGTGACTTAGCAGCAGCAGCAGCAGACAGCATATTATCTTTCACCTATCACAAAAATTAACTCACAATAAGTTAAAGATTTAAGTGTAATACCTTAAATGATAAAACCCCTAGAAAAAAATGTAGGGGAAAAGCTTATCATGAATCCCCACAATGATTTTTTGGATATAATGCTTAAAGCTCAAGGAACAAAAGCAAAAATAAAAACAAGCGGCACTACATTAAACTAAAAATTTTCTGCAGAGCAAAATAAATGATCAAAAAAATGAAAAGTTAACCTGAAATGGCAGGAAATACTGGCAAACCACACATAAAATACAGGGTTATTTATCCACAATATATAACCAACCAAATAACTCAGTAGAAAAAATAATAACTTTTTAAAACATGCAAATGTTCTGAATAGATAATAGACATAGAATATATTCAAAAGACCTATAGCTACCAATAAAAAGGTATTCAAGAACACTCATTATCAGGGAAATGCAAGTCAAATCTACAGTGAGATGTCACCATATACCTCTTAGTATGGCTATCATCAAAAAGACAAAAGATGATAAATATGGACAAGGAGAAAGGGGTTTCCTTGTGCACTGTTGGTTGGCATTGGGAACGCAAACTAGTATAGTCACTATGAATAGTAAGGAAGTTCCTCAAAGAAAAGTAGAACTACCCCATGATCTTGCAATTCTATTCTGCATATATACCTAAAGGAAATGAAATCATTAGCCCCAAAAGATAACTGCATCTCCTACATTCATTGCAGCATTATTTACAATAGCCAAGACTTGGAAACAACCTATGTCCATTACCAAATGAATGGATAAAGAAAATGTGGTGTGTATACACAATAGAATACTTAATCCATTTTAAAAATTGGATTGCTATTTTTTTCTATTAAGTATGAGTTCCTTGTATATACTGGATATTAGAACTTTACCAGCCACAAAAAGAAGGAAATCCTGTCATCTGTAACAACATTAATGGATCTTGAGGGAAATAGGTCAGACAGAGAAAGGTAGGTAGACTCTAATAAAATCAAACTTATAGAAAGAGTAGATTGTTGGTTGCCAGAGGAAGAGGATAGATGGCCAAAGAGTAAAAGCCTCCAGTTATAAGCTAAATATGTACTGGGGATGTAATGTACATAAGGATGATAGTTAACATAATGTATTATACATTTGGAACTTCTTACAAGGGTAAATCTTCAAAGTTCTCATCACAAGGAAAAAGTTATATGAATAACTATGTGTGTAAGGTTATGAATATTAACTAAAACTACTCTGGTAATTATTTTACAATATATAAATATATGAAATCAATATGTTGTGTACCTTAAACTTATACAATGATACAACAAATATATCTCAGTAAAACTAAAAAGCTAATAAAGGGATGAACATTAATTTTATATTTTAACGAAACTAATTTTTCATTATAGAATTATTTCAAATAAATTGAAAAGATTTTCAGATATATTCATGTTGCAAATATTTATAAATTATATTTCTTATAAATAATGCCTTCTTTGCATAACATTAATATTACATATATTTAAGCCTTTTTTTGTGATAAAAGAGACTAATAAAACTGACCAAGAGGCCTCGGTGTTCCCTTAAGCTTAACTGTAGTTTAGACCGACTTCTAAGCTCTAGTCTTTAACCTTTCTTAGAACATTTACTTAAAACAAATAAACAAACAAAAACCCCATCTCCCTCTTTCTGTTGAAAGGAATGTGTTGGTGCCTACATCCAGTGGGCACCTAGCTCTAAGTTGTAAAATCATCTCTTATCACAGGTATATAGAAAAGTTTACTTTTTCTTTAGTTAAAGCCAATCAGCAAACTCAGATGGCCATGTACTGTGACCTTTAAAATTCTCCTGTATGTATGAGCAGTCTGAGTTAAGACTGAGTCTTGGCCTCTCTTCCCTACTGCAAAAGCTTTGATTAAATTCTCCTTGCCTGTTTAACGGGTACAATTTCGCTTTTATATTTTAGAACACTACATTGCTTAATCTAGCTATGATAAAAGACAAACTCCTCTGTTTTTCATCATCTGAAAAAAAAATGCTCTCTCCAGCGGAAAATTCAAAGCAATTGGAAGGGTGATGGGAAAATGATCAGTTTACCGGCTGCTCTTCAAATCAGGTGATCACTCTTTGGAGACATGCTTATATTTTAAGTTTTGTGAATACCAAAAGCATCCAGTTTACTGATATTCAAATTCAGTATAAAACTAACCTCACAACAAGTACATTTTGGTAGTTTTCCATGACACCACTACTGCTACTACTATCATTAATAGAACCACTAATAAAATTAAATATATCATCTACTATTAGTTAATGACCATTTGGTGTCATGAATTGAATATGTGTTTATATATATATATATATACAAAATATTTATATATATATCCAATATATATATATATATATCTCCAAATATATATATATATATCCAAAAAATATATATATATCTCCAAATATATATATATATCCAAAACACAAAATTTTAATAATATTTCAAAATCTAATAAAAATGTCAATGATAATACAAGACAAATTTTAAAGGATTTAAAGATAATTTCTCTTTATAATTATCCTACTTTAAATTTTAGCTCTTTATTTCATTAGTATGTCTAAAGGAGAATTATATTAATTTTTTTCATTCTTTCCAAATAAATCTGTTCCCTTTAGTCTGTATAGGAAAAGTAAAATGAGCAACCACTGAAGCACTTTATTACAAAACATATTTAAATCATTATTAATGGTTACATTTTTATTCCTTTTACTTTTTAACAAAAAAAGATCTGAACAGACAGATTGTCAAAAAAGATATACAGGAGGCAAATAAGCATATGAAAAGTCATACATCATCAGGGAAATAAATAAAACAGCAATGAGATACCATACGTCTATTAAAATGGCCCAAAATTTAGAACACACTCAGGTCCAAATGCTGGCTATAATGTGGAATCGTAGGACCTTTCATTTACTTCTAATGGGAACAAAAAATGGTGCAGTCCCTTTGGAAGATTATGTTGGAAGTTTCTTATTAAACTAATATAATCTTACTTTATGATCCAGCATTCACGCTCTGGTGTTTACCAAGAGGAATTGAAAACTTATGTCCATACAAAAACTGCACACAGATATTTATAACAGTTTCATTCATAATTGTCAAAACTCAGAAACAAGATGTCCTTCAGGAGATGAATAAATAAATAAACATCCAGATAGTGGAATATTCAGTGCTACATGAAATAAGCTATCAAGTCATGAGTCATGAAAACACATGGATGAAACAAATGCATATTAATAAACGAAAGAAGCCAAGGTGAAAATGTGACATAATATATGATTCCATTCATATGACATTCTGGAAAGTCAAAATTATAGAGACAGTAAAAAGATCAGTGGTTGCCTGTGGTTAGGCGGGAAAAGTAAACAGTGCACAGAAAATTTTTAGGGCAGTAAAACTACAGCATATTATACTATGATGGTAAATACATACATATCATTATATATTTGTCCAAATACATAGAATACACAATACCACTAAGGTAAACACTTTGGAATTTGGTTGATTTTTAAAAAGTAAATGATAAAACTTTTATACGTATGTCCTCATCATTTTAGAAAACATGCAAACTAAAGTATCCAATGCTATGCTGTGCTATGCTAAGTTGCTTCAGTCGTGTCCAACTCTGTGTGACCCCATAGAAGGCAGCCACCAGGCTCCCCTGTCCCTGGGATTCTCCAGGCAAGAACACTGGAGTGGGTTGCCATTTCCTTCTCCAATGCGTGAAAGTGAAAAGTGAAAGCGAAGTCGCTCAGTCATGTCCGACTCTTAGCGACCCCATGGACTGTAGCCTACCAGGCTCCTCCATCCATGGGATTTTCCAGGCAAGAGTACTGGAGTGGGGTGCCATTGCCTTCTCTGAAGTATCCAATAAAATTATGGTAATTAATGCATTTTGAATAAAATTTTACATTCTAGTAACATCAATATTAAACTATAGATAAGAGCACAATAAAACAAAAATGGTAGACGTTTAATAGTATCATTAAGGAATTATAAATCATGATATACAAAGGGTTACATTCCTTATAATCTTGTAGTGGGCTGAATGGTGGTCTCAAAAAAGATATTTTCATGTTCTAATCTCCAATGCTTGTGAATACTTATCTGGCGAAACATGAAAATAAGTTAAGGATTTTGAGATAAAGAATTTGAGCTAATTATTCAGGTGGGCAATAAATACAATGACTAATAAAAAAAGGAATCACAGGAGATTAGACAGATGAAAGTACGAGGCAGCATGACCACAAAGGCAGAGATTTAGAGTAATGTATGCATAAATCCTGGAATTTTGACAGTCAGCCGAAGCCAAAAGAACCTCTAAAGGGAGTATGGCTCTGCTGACATCTTGTTTTTGGACTTCTGGCCTCCAGAATTCTAGGAGAAAAAAAATTAATTGTTGTTTTATATTACTGCATTTGTGATCCTTTGTTGTAACAGTCTCAGGAAACAATACAAAGCCCTACCAGATAAGATTCTTTTTCATATAGAGTCACATGAGGAATATAGCTTCTACTTGCCCAAACAGGAAATCTTTTTGTATTCCAAATTGAGAAGGATAATAATCAATGTGTACACATATTTCCTAGGTTTTATAACAAAATACCTGGTGGTTCAGAGGTTAAAGCATCTGCCTGCAGTGCGGGAGACCTGGGTTCGATCCCTGGGTCAGGAAGATCCCCTGGAGAAGGAAATGGCAACCCACTCCAAAGGAAATGGCAACCCACTCCAGTGTTCTTGCCTGGAGAATCCCATGGAGGGAGGAGCCTGGTAGGCTACAGTCCACTGGGTTGCAAAGAATTGGACATAACTGAACTACTTCACTTTTACCACAAATCACATGGTTTAAAAAACAGAAAATTATTTCTTTACAAGTTTGGAGACCAGACCAAAATCAAGAAGTGGGCATGGTCGTACTGTCTCTGATGGTTCTGTGGGAGGAATTCTTTCCTGCCTATTCCTATTTTCTGGCTCATCTTGGTGAGCCTCGATGTTTCTTGGCTCATATATGCATCACTCCAATCTGCTTCACTCTTTTCTCTGCTTGTCTGTCTCTGTGTTCAAATTTATATTCCTTATAAGGACACAGGCATTATTGGATTAAGTCCCACACTACTGTTATCTTCACTTAATTACATGTGTTGTTGTTGTTCTTTAATCTGTGAGTCATGTCTGATTCCTTGCGACCCCATGACTGCAGCACACCAGGCTTCCCTGTCCTTTATCTCCCGGAGTTTGTTCAAACTTAAGCCCATGAGTCCTCATCAAGAGGCTCTTTAGTTCCTCTTTTATTTCTGCCCTTAGGGTGGTATCATCTGAATATATAATGTTGTTGATGTTTCTCCCAGAAATCTTGATTTCAAATTGTGTTTCAACCAGATGGATATTTCAAATGATGTATTCTGCAGAGAAGTAAAGTAAGCATGATGACAATATACAGCCGTGACCTACGTTTTTTCCTATTTGGAACCAGTCTGTTGTTCCATGTCCAGTCCTGTTTCTTCTTGACCTGCATACAGGTTTTGCAGGAGGCAGGTTCGGTGGTCTGGTATTCCTATCTATTTAAGAATTTTCCATAGTGTATTGTGATCTACACAGTCAAAGGCATTAGTGTAGTCAATGAAGCAGATTTTTTTTTCTTGGAATTCCCTTGTGTTTTTTATGACCCAATGGATGTTCCCAATCTGATCTCTGGTTCCTCTGCCTTTTCTAAATCCAGCTTCTACATCTAGAAGTTCTCAGTTCACATACTGTTGTATGTGAAGGATTGAAGGATTTTGAGCATTAAAGGATTGAAGCCTAGATTGAAGGATTTTGAGCATCACTTTGCTAGCATGTGAAAGGATTGCAATTGTGTGGTAGTTTGACCATTCTGTTGCATTGCTCACTTCTTTGGGGCTGGAATGAAAACTGACTTTTTCCGATAGTCCTGTGGCCACTGCTGAGTTTTCCAAGTTTGCTGGCACTTTAACAGCTTCATCTTTTAAGATTTTAAATAGCTTAGCTGGAATTTCATCACCTCCACTAGCTTTATTCATAGTGATACTTCCTAAGGCCCACTTGACTTGATTATCTGGGTCATGAAGATCTTTTTTTGTATAGTTCTTCTGTGTATTCTTGCCACTTCATCTTAATATCTTCTATTTCTGTTAGGTCCACACTGTTTCTGTCCTTTATTGTGCCTATCTTTGTATGAACCATTCCGTTGGTATCTCTAACTTTCTTGGAGAGATCTCTAGTCTTTCCCATTCTATTGTTTTCCTTTATTTCTTTGCAAGTTCACTTAAAAAGCCTCTCTTTTCTTTCCTTGATACAAAACTCAAAAAGTAGCCAAAAAATACGGGCTAAAAGAAACAGTCTATTTAGTATCAACTACTAGATTATTATTGTTCAGTCACTCAGTTATGTCCAACTCTTTGCAACCCAATGGACTGCAGCACACCAGGCTTCTCTGTCCCTCACCATCTCCAGAAGTTTGCTCAAACTCACGTCCATTGAGTTGGTGATGCAATCCAACCAGATAGGGTAAAGATTATCCACCTTCTATGGTGGTGCTGGTTGCGTTAGTCATGTCTGAGTCTTTGTGATCTCATAGACTGTAGTTCACCAGGCTCCTCTGTCCATGGAACTTTCTAGGCAAGAATACTGGAGTGGCTAGCCATTTTCTACTCCAGGGGATCTTTCCAACCCAGGGATCAAATCTGAGTCATTTGTGTCTCCTACATTGGCAGGAGGATTTTTTTTTATTTTTAATCACTGTACCACCTGGGAATCCCATCTTCAATGGTAGCTGTTGCTATTTTGTGCCACAGCATCTGCTGTAGGCAATCATAATTTGTGGTACACAGTAATGGATCATCCACTACTGTATCACTCTGAGTGATGTGACTTAGTGCACGACTTAAGTGTATTGTTACTATAAGTGTTAATGGTCCTTTGATTTTGCCTATCAATATAGTACTAATTTAATATTTGTAATATTGTGACCATGTGTTATAAGATAATGAAAATGAGAACCATAAAGATACCTATATGGCAGAAAGTGAAGAGGAACTAAAAGCCTTTTGATGAAAATAAAAGTGGAGACTGAAAAAGTTGGCTTAAAGCTCAACATTCAGAAAACGAAGATCATGGCATCCGGTCCCCTCACTTCATGGGAAATAGATGGGGAAACAGTGGAAACAGTGTCAGACTTTATTTTTCTGGGCTCCAAAATCACTGCAGATGGGGACTGCAGCCATGAAATTAAAAGATGCTTACTCCTTGGAAGGAAAGTTATGTCCAACCTAGATAGCATATTATAAAGCAGAGACATTACTTTGCCAACAAAGGTCCATCTAGTCAAGGCTATGGTTTTTCCTGTGGTCATGTATGGATGTGAGAGTTGGACTGTGAAGAAGGCTGAGCGCTGAAGAATTGATGCTTTTGAACTGTGGTGTTGGAGAAGACTGTTGAGAGTCCCTTGGACTGCAATGAGATCCAACCAGTCCATTCTGAATGAGATCAGCCCTGGGATGTCTTTGGAAGGAATGATGCTGAAGCTGAAACTCCAGTACTTTGGCCACCTCATGCGAAGAGTTGACTCACTGGAAAAGACTCTGATGCTGGGAGGGATTGGGGGCAAGAGGAGAAGGGGACGACAGAGGATGAGATGGCTGGATGGCATCACTGACTCGATGGATGTGAGTCTCAGTGAACTCTGTGAGTTGGTGATGGACAGGGAGGCCTGGCGTGCTGCAATTCATGGGGTCGCAAAGAGTTAGACACAACTCAATGACTGATCTGATCTGATACAGATATTACCATACATGAAGGCTAAGTAAATCTGTTACATTTATGGAAGGTCATATGCAACTGCATAGGGAAGTATAACCAAGACAGAGCATATTACACAATATACAGGAAGGAATTGGGACTGCCATGATAGAGAAACAAATACTAAAGTACACACAGGTACCAAAACTCACAGCTCTAGGACAACAAAGGCATGAACCTCTAAATCAAGCAAAGGGCTTTGTGTTCCATATAGACAATTATGCTCAATCACAAATAATGACAGCTGAATTATTTTGGATATACTACACAAACACATTATCCTATTTTTTTCCTTAATTATTCTATGAATCTGAGTTAAGTAACATTTTCTGATTTGGAAGTTAAACCTGGGGAAGAAGTGAGCATTTTGATATGAGATGTATTGGCCCGGTGCAACATGTAGCATCAGATGGTGTGTCAAATCAAAGCAACAACAAAACCTGACCCAGTTCTAACATATATGCTTGGAAAAATGCACTTTGATATCACCTACTCATACAAACATTTAATAAAACCACAGAAAACATAAAAGATTACTGATATCGTGTCCAAATACAAAGTAGACTTTGCCAATCAATGTGCATATTCAATAGACGGTGCAACTAAAAAGTCTAAAATTTCATTCAACTGTAGGGTTCTTAACAAAGAAAATGCAAAGTCATACTTACTAAATATTCTCCAAACGTTATAGCCTATATGCAAAAAAGGAGTGTGATTTGTGTACGTGTGATATCTAGGATATCATAATAAACATCTTTGGTTGTCTCAAAAGTTGCAGAATCACTTATTGATATATTTTGTACATTATAAAAATGTCAAAAGATAAATTTCTAGACTTGTACCTACAAGACTGCTATCATTGTGGCTGGTCATAAAGATGTTAAAATGTGGGCCTAGCATGAAATCATATTTTCACAGCGTGGGGAAATAAGAATGACCTTCTCTAATTCAAAAATGCACTGAGAATCAGAAAGGAGGAAAAATAAACTCAGTAAAAAGATATATACATATATATATACACATATATATATATATGCTGTTTCTTCAAATAATCTGATAATCTTTGAAGTGGCTATAGTCTAGGAAAGGATGAATTGATTGTACAAGGGTGTCTGATGTTATTTAGCGTAGGTCACAATACAATGTATACACTAAAAATGACTCATTTGAGATAATAAGACCGTTTTAGAACTCATATATACAAATATCACTAGAAAAGGGAAGGTGAGTTAAATAGAACTTTCTCAACTTCTTCATTAAGACTGTAACTTAAAATCCAGTTTCATTTTCAAGAGTTCAAATTATCAAAAAAAAAAAAAAAAGAGTTCAAATTATCTCCCTTCTCAAATTTCTTTGAAAAACAGAGGTTTAGCTAATAAAAACATTCAATATGCTTTGTAGTATGGGAAAATAATGGGCATTTAAAAACATGAATAGCCTATGATGAATAGACATAAAGAACATGATTAACAAACAGCTGGTCTACCAAAACAATACTGTAGATATAATGAGTATAGACATTTTCAGTGACATGGAAAGTGATTCCCGCAAGCCAAACTTGCTGGTGCTAGTAACTAAAATCCTATCAATTGCACTCTCAAATGATTTTGTTGAGACTACAGTTGGAAATCATCACACTGGACTGACATCAGAAATCAGTGTACTGTGAGGTTGATAAGAGCTGAACTATAAATCAAATTGAATTTTATGTTTGACTGAATTCAGGTTTACCACTACATAAGAGAATAGTGTCCTAAATACTTTAGGTGGCTTAGAGAAGTATTATTAGAAAAGGAAACAAGGAGTAAAAATAGCCTACTGTATTACAGTATAGAAAGAAATATGTCATTAAATATAGATAATATTGGTTTAATTAGCCATATGGTATCAAATAATCTTTTTTCTTTGTAATAGCATGTAGTTTTGGAGCAGCACTGAATTCACAGCAAAATTCAGGGGAAGTACAGAGATTTCCCATATACCCTTTGCCCCAAAACATGCACAGCCTCCCACACTGACAACATGCCTCACCAGAATGGTACATTTTTTTAATCAAGGAAGAACCTAGACTAACACATCCTAATCAACCAAAGTCCATAGTTTGCATTCAGTTTCATTCTTCGTGTAGTACATTCCATGGGTTTGGACAAATATATAATGACATTTATCTATCATTATGATATCATATAGAGTATTTTCACTGCCCTAAAAATCCTCTGCCTATTCATCTTCTCTTAAAAAACACTAGTAACTACTTATCATTTTACTGTCTCCATAGTTTTCCCTTTTCCAGAATGTCATATACTTGGAATCATACAGTATATAATCTTTCAGATTGATTTATTTTACTTAGAAATATGCATTTAACTTTCATCCATGCCTTTTCATGACTTAATAACTAATTTTGTCTTATAGCTGAATAATATTCCATTGTCTGGATATACCATAGTTTATTTATCCATTCACCTACTGAAGGACACATCTTGGTTGCTTCCAAGTTTTAGCAATTATGAATAATGCAGCTATGAATATCCTTGTACAGGTTTTTGTGTGAACATAAGTTTTCAGTTCCTTTGGTCAAATACCAGGGAGTGCAATTGCTGGATTGTATGGTAAGAGTATGTCAGTTTTTCAAGAAACTGCTAAGCTGTCTTCCACAGTGGCTGTACCATTTGCATTCCCAATAGCAGAGTAGTAGAATTCCAGTTGTTCTGCCTTCCACAGCATCTGGTGGTGTCAGTGTTCCAGACGTTGGGCATTCTACTAATGTGCAATGGTATCTCACTGTTGTTTTAGTTTGCATTTCTTGGATAATATATGATTTGAGGCACCTCTACACACACCTGTTGGTCATCTATGTATCTTTTGCAGGGGGAGGTGTCAAAGTCTGGGCCCATTTTTTAATCTGGTTTTTCATTTTCTTATGGTTGAGTTTCAAGAGTTCTTTGTATATTTGGATCCCAGGGAGGCCTCAAAAACAAACAAACAGAAAAAGTTCTTTGCATATTTTGGAAAGTAAGCCTTTTAGAGATGTGTCTTTTGTAAATATTTTGTCCCACCACTGGTCTTCTTAGTGTCTCTTCTGTATGTTTTTTTTTTTCCCCTATTTTACACTTGGGTAACTTGAAAATATACAGTAACATAGCCTATCTAAGAAGAGTTTCAGTTCAGTTCAGTTCAGTCGCTCAGTTGTGTTCGACTCTTTGCAACCACATGGATGGTAGCACGCCAGGCTTCCCTGTCCATCACCAGCTCCTGGAGTCTACCCAAACTCATGTCCATTGAGTCGGTGATGCCATTCAATCATCTTATCCTCTGTCATCACCCTCTCCTCCTGCCCTCAATCTTTCCCAGCAAGAGTTTAGGAAGAGTTTAAAAACATTCAGGCATGGGAGGACTTGTTGACAATCAACTTTGGTGACAAACTAACCCCTGTATCCTGTGACCTAGAATTTTACCATTCCTTGGCATACAATGGGGCTTCCTTGGTGGCTCAGATGGTAAAGTATCCACCTACAATGCACAAGACCTGGGTTTAATCCCTGAGTTGGGAAGATCCCCTGGAGAAGGGAATGGCTACCCACTCCAGTGTTCTTGCCTGGGGAATTCCATGAGCAGAAGAGCCTGATGGGCTATAGTCCATGGGGTTGCAAAGAGTTGGCACAACTGAGTGTAACACAAGCATAAATGAATAAAAATAGATTCATTTTTTTTATTCATGCATTTTCATACATGCATTTCTCTGTGTATACACACATGTGTAAGAGCAATTTTTATATGAGGTCAAAGCTGGAAACAATTTAAATGTCCAGAATAGTAAGTGAATAAGCTAATTTTGGTGTTTATATAATACCATTCTGTCAAGAAAACGAGTGAACTGTACATGCAACAAAAATGAATCTCACTTATATAATGCAAAGTGAAATAAGCCAGATACAAAAAAATGTAGATTATAAGGGAAAAGAGGTAAAATAAATTGCTATATTAGGTGACAGAATAAACATTTAAACATATCTCTCTAGTTTTCTCACAGATATTACTAGTATAATTAATCTTACTATTAGTTACTACTAATTGTCTCTGTTCACTGGTCCTATTATTGGTGTGTTTAAATAACAGCATTTATTTAACAGGAAACTAAATATATAGGTTAATACATAATATTAAACTCACATTTTTATATTAAAGCATGAATATATGCATAATTATTTAATATATTACATTGTTCCCCCTTCTTTTTTTTTGGTCTGGTATGTCTATGTCTGAACTGGATCATTAAAAGTTGATTATCATAGCTTACAAAAAGTACCTAATAGAACAAACCAGGATCTATGGAGTTCAATCAGAGCTCCCTGGAGAATTTTATATAAGTGCTAAACTTTTTATACTATAAAGCAGATGTTTTACAACTGAAATTTTTCCTACTATGTGAGGAGAATAATCTCACATATCTGCTGTATGATTATAGCCCAGAACACATCCTAAACAGGAAGGAAGGACCAGGGGAGCTTCTCTTTCTCCTTCCAACTTCTTTGTGTCACTTGATTGCCTATATCAATTGAAATTAGCAGAAAATCCTAAAAATGCTTAAGATCTCTAAATTTGTACAGGTTTTACAGTGCAATCTTAAATGTCAACTCATATATTACATATTAATTATACATGAAGTATATAAGTAGATATATATATTATTTTATATGTGCATGTAAATACATTCATATATATTTATGTATATATAAGAAAGTTCTATCATTTGTGATTATTTTCTTACATAGTATACCATTCTATACTCACCAAATAATCAGTGATACAAGGATTATTTAGATCAACAGTAAATTGAAGGTGTGTAAAAATCACATATAGCTAGTCTTATAAGTAGGAAGCATAAGTTTGTGATGAATAGGATTATGAAATTACAGACAGAGTGAAGCATATTTAACAACTGATAATTTTTCAGGTACACATTGTAGTATGAAGCAAATATCAATGTGAGATAATGACAGGTAAGACGATATGATTATGCTGATAAAAGATTTCTCAAATTTATATTCTTTCTCTCTTTATCTGAACAAAGATGCACTCAGTTTTGAGGTTAGAAGCATAATAAAAGTAAAATTTATAAATACCATTTTTCCTGGTATAGGGTAAATTCCATACAGTGGCTTTTGCATCTGACCTTGTGGAGATAAAATTCTGAATTTGCCATTGTAAACTTTGTTCGCTTAATGTTTTAACTCGTGAGCCTCAGTGACCATTAAATGTAAGACTGAAAAAATAATATTGACTCTTTGCAACCCCATGTACTGTAGCCTGCCAGGCTTCTTCACCCATGAGATTTTCTAGGCATGAATAGTAGAGTGAATTGCCATTTCCTTCTCCAGGGTGTCTTCCCAACCCAGGGATCAAACCTGGTCTCCCACACTGCAGGCTAACTTCTTACCATCTGAGTAACTGGGGCAGCCACATAAATTTGATATGATCTTTAAAATACACACTGAAAAGAACTTAGAAGAGAGACTGAAACATAGTAATAAGCTTTTATTTTTATTTATATTTTTGTTAATTAAACTTGAATAAAACAAAAAACCTGGGGCTTCCCTGGTGGCTCAGATGGGAAAGAATCTGCCTTCAATGCAGGAAACCTGGGTTTGACCCCTGGATTGGGAAGATCCCCTGCAGAAGGGAATGGAACCCACTTCCGTATTCTTGTCTGGAGAATTCCATGGATAGAGGATCCTGGGGGTCTACAGACCATGGAATCGCAAAGAGTAGGACATGACTGAGTGACTGAACTGAACTGAGTACTAATGTCTTAGAAGTAGCTATGGCATAATTTGAAGAAATCCTTTTAGGATAGTGCTGTAAGAAGTGGTTGACTGAAAAATTATGTTTCATGTTAAAATACAAAAATAAAAAATCATATGTGGGATAAATATTAAGAAAGTTAAAAAAACAAAAATATTATTTTAAAGCAATGAAGAAGTGGTTAATGAAAAAGGCAACAAATGTGTAGAATTTTTAGGTTACAAGACAATTTATATTTAGAACACAGCACATTATTAGGCTCATTAAAGGATTAAAAGATTAAAAGAAGCACACAAAGAACAATTTCCCCAGAACTTGAAAGATGCTCAGATTCAGAGTGTCTAACTCTTAAAGAACAAAAGCTTTATTAAAGAAAATAGTAAATGAGAATATTAATATGTGTTTTATGTTTTCACAAAGTTATGATTATATTTTAATTTCTTTGTTAGTAATTACATTTTAAAATGTATTATTTAATTATATATAAAAATAACATTCAGTATTCCATGCAATTTGTGCCACTTACTAAAATCACTACAAAAATAGGAAAAAGATAATGACAAATAAGGCATAAAATTTTATTATAATTTTACTAAGTTTCTACCATTCTATGACTGCTTTCCTTACTGTGAAATTACAAACATGTAGTTTGTGTTAAAGATGTATTTATGTTACTACTTTTTATCTCAAATGAAAAACATTGATAGTGATACAAATTTTATACTGCTCATATTTACTTTTTTAATACATGTCAATATTACTAAAATTAAAACTGGAGAAATATTCTAACCCTGTTCTCCTTGTCCATGGAATTCTCCAGGCATGAATACTAGAGTGGGTAGCAATTCCCTTCTCCAGGGTATCTTCCCGACCCAGTGATCGAACCCAGGTCTCCTACATGGCATGCAGGTTCTTTACTGTCTGAGCCATTAGGGAAGACCCCTTTAGTATAAATGACTACTAGTTATGAGACAATATGGAAATGAAGGATGCCAAACCTCTTTACTTCATAGACTTTATAAAAAACTAGGTCAATAAATAGCATAAAGAAATATTCATGTATATATAAAGCCACTTATGAAATAAGAAAGTGACTATAATTCTTTCATAGTAATTAATTGCAAAGGGAATATTGCATAAGTAAACAAGCAGAATTAATTAGATAAAGCTGGGAAATTTTCCCAGAAAAGGATTTTGGTTAGATCTTAACCAAAGTTTTGTGTTGTTTTTTTTTTTTTTTTTTTTAATAAAAATCTGTTTTGTATATGTATACATCAGGAGACTTTAGAAGGTATGAACCTACACATATAATAGAAGAATCTACTCTATCTCTCCAGTATCTCTTAACAATGTCATAGAGAATTTGTTACAGAACTATTTTTTCTATATTACATTGATGCTTTTTGTTTATTTCCCTCTTACTTGGCTGTACAAATTGAGGTTATGGGGTCTTTATAAATAGGTGCATATTAGCTGAACTAAAGCAATTCATGAAGTAGATTGGAGAGGGCATTTTGACTACCATAAACAAAATAGGTTTAGTTTGAAACCATTTCAAAATAAGAAACCATGTGAAGCCAGATACTTCAATGATGTATGTGTAGAGAATTTGACATACTCATTAAGATAATGTTGCCCGTTTTGAGTTCACTGGATAATGATTAAAACAAAAAATTGCTTTTCCCATGAAGCACAAATTGTTTCCCAAATGGAAAAAAATCTACTGAAAATGGAACTGATATTCCAAAATGACCTTCTATGATAATCAAATATTTTTATCTGCTTAAATGGCTTGCATTTGGAATGGGAATGGCAATAAATTCCTTTAACTTTTTTCACTCAATACAAAGAGAAGAAGCTTGGTCAAAATAGAAATAGTAAATATAAAGACAAAAACAGTAATCTTAGACAAATCTACAATCTGTCTCAATACATTATTTTATAGGAGCCTTGGTATTTGCAGTATGCTGCATTTGCTGAGCAGTCACTTAAGTCTCAAAAGGAACAAAAGTACTTTGCAAATTTAAATGAATCTCTTCAGGGACTGCTCTAACCACCATAAAAATAGCTATTGCATTTCACCCCTAGGTAGTTACAAATGAAAGTGGAAGATAATTTTAAAAAGTAGCTAAAAGATGGTAGCTACAGAGAAACACTACACTTAATAGTTGCTGCACAGTGAAGTTAAGTAGGCAAAACATAAGCATCTGACAATTAGGTAATTGACCAAGGCTCTCCAACGGAACTTCCTGTACTTCTTCATTAGTTGTAAAATATGCTACATTTTGTGTGCTCAGTGGATTAGACTTTTTGACTTCAGATAAAGATTTCTGCTTTACTTAGCTCCTTAGACACAGATAAAACAGAATAGCAAATAAAAAGCTAATAGCTCACTATATTCTAGAGATGAAAATAATGCATATTTCACAAACAGGTAAGTTATGATCTATGCCATGTTATGGAAACCAGTTACATGATAACTGTTATTATTTACTTATTCATCTATCCATTCATTGTTTTGACAAAGAATATTAGTTGCCACTTATATATCCAAGTAGGGTAGGGTTAAAGGGGCATGCCATGGTAAAAGCTGATGTGGTCACCCTCTGGTTTTAACAATCTTCATTTATAAATAAACTATAAGATGCATCCTAGACTGTAGGAAATTTGATACAAGGATCTGAGGTTTTGGACAGAAATGGATATGATGATGTGAGGCTGCCAGATTTTATTCCAATCTGTGTTGTGTTCCTAACACTGTTTCCCAGGAAAAGTTTGTTTCATCAGAAAGATACATATCCACCTACTGTGAGGTATTACTACTATGAGGAAACAGCCTCCTAACTTCATGAATGGTAATTTGTTTCATTAGATGTTTAACATAAATGCATTAATATGCAAGACCTGGGGTTAGTACCTGCTGTGGAGTAACACATCCTTAGGCGAACTCAGAGCAATGTAAGTGAGGGCACAAATAACAGACCAGCAACTCAGAGACAGTACTAGAAAACCTAGATTTCTCTCCCTGATAAATTCACTTCTAAGGAAAGGAAGTATAGAGGATTAAAAATTGGGTAGTAACACTGTGCTCTTTTTTGAGTTTGTAGCTGAAAGACACACATGGAGATTAAAAAAAAAAAAAAATTTAAAAAAACCCTGCAAACATTTGGCTCTGTTGCTCTCTCATGAAAAATCATGCCTACAAATTTAGGTCATAAGTAGATTATTTTTTAAGACCCCAAAGATGAGGATTTCTTGAGGATTCTTCATTCTATCCAAATTGTTACTGTCTTCATATCTTATTGGACTTGGGTCTTTCAGACCTAGACTCTCTAGTCTTTCAGTTTTTATATATTGATAACATTTCGAATCTTATATATATGTTACTTACCTGAAAATTATAGAAGGGAACATTCATACCTGCCCTGGCCCACAGAATGATGATGGAAATGTAAGTGTTATTTAGCCAAAAAGTTCCTTTAGGTTTTTCCGTAACATCTTACAGAAAAACTTTGAGGAACGTTTTGGTCAGCTCAATACATTCACCTCTACATTGTCTTTCAGTACTGAGTCTCCTGTTCATCAGAATTCTTGGGGTCTCCAAGAGAAAGTGGTACCAGATATTCTTAAATTCAATATATATGAATTGTTCTCATCCCACAGTACCAGCAGGAAAGAGAAAAGAGTTAATAAGCATCTTTGCTGATTTAAGATATAATCTGGTCTCCTCTCTTATTCTGTGAGTGTTTTTCCATCTACTCTGTAAGTAACAAAAGAATGGTTGTTTGATTAACAAATTGAATGTATTTCTTGATTATTCATCCTCATGTGCTTCTCTTTCTCTTCCTTCTTCCATTCTTCTTTTCTGACCCTTAATACACTTTATATTTCTGAGCAAGTTGGGCATACATGTAGAAAATCTGCACAGATTGTTTTCTCTCATAAAGGAAGTAACAGCAACCAGAGAGGTTATAAGGAGAACAAATGAGTAATGAATGAGGTATTACAAAGGGAATTTCTCCCTTGTCTTATAAATCTTAGTCCCTCGCCCCAAGAAAAATGTTCCTGTTGAAATTACTGCATCTTATAAAAAGATAAAATCTTATTAAAATCAACAATAACAACAAAATGAAAAGAAAACTTTCTTGAAATGGTTGCCAAATGAATCTCAGGTGAGAAATATACTTTGTATCACATAATTTTTACTGAGACAAACAAAAGACATAATGGTTACAAGTGTTTTGAATGTAATTTAACTTCCTAAAACAAATTCAGATTGAAATACTAGACTCTTATTCTGTTCTACTGTTCTTCTGCTTCCAATATCTTTAAAACTAAAATTTTAAACCTAGAATGGTTTGCTTACTGTTGTTGTTGCTTCCACCGTTGTTACGCTTATTGCCTTTATTTGACTAGGGTAATAGGCCTTCTTAGACTTGCAGATTTTTAAGAGCTTTACTTAAAACTCTGTTTTACTCAAATGATACCCAGAGGATGCTATTTATCCCTTCAGTGCCTATCTACTCTTATAGAGAAGATGAAAACATAAGTTGATTATAAAATCTCATGGTGAAGTAAAAGGTTCTATAGCAGTACATTTCAAGAGAAACCTCAATGTTTGAAATAGGGGCTATATATTTTAGTTTCTGATGGGCTCGATAAAGGACAGAAATGGTATGGACCTAACAGAAGCAGAAGAAATTAAGAAGAGATGGCAAGAATACACAGAAGAACTGTACAAAAAAGATTTTCACGACCCAGATAATCATGATGGTGTGATCACTGACCTAGAGCCAGACATCCTGGAATGTGAAGTCAAGTGGGCCTTAGAAAGCATCACTATGAACAAAGCTAGTGGAGGTGATGGAATTCCAGTTGAGCTATTCCAAATCCTGAAAGATGATGCTGTGAAAGTGCTGCACTCAATATGCCAGCAAATTTGGAAACCTCAGCAGTGGCTACAGCACTGGAAAAGGACAGTTTTCATTCCAATCCCAAAGAAAGGCAATGCCAAAAATGCTCAAACTACTGCACAATTGCACTCATCTCACATGCTAGTAAAGTAATGCTCAAAATTCTCCAAGCCAAGCTTCAGCAATATGTGAACCGTGAACTTCCTGATGTTCAAGCTGATTTTAGAAAAGGCAGAGGAACCAGAGAGCAAATTGTCAACATCTGCTGGATCATGGAAAAAGCAAGAGAGTTCCAGAAAAACATCTATTTCTGCTTTATTGACTATGCCAAAGCCTTTGACTGTGTGGATCACAATGAACTGTGGAAAATTCTGAAAGAGATGGGAATACCAGACCACCTGATCTGCCTCTTGAGAAATTTGTATGCAGGTCAGGAAGCAACAGTTAGAACTTGACATGGAAAAACAGACTGGTTCCAAATAGGAAAAGGAGTACGTCAAGGCTGTATATCGTCACCCTGTTTATTTAACTTCTATGCAGAGTACATCATGAGAAATGCTGGACTGGAAGAAACACAAGCTAGAATCAAGATTGCCGGGAGAAATATCAATAACCTCAGATATGCAGATGACACCACCCTTATGGCAGAAAGTGAAGAGGAACTAAAAAGCCTCTTGATGAAAGTGCAAGTGGAGAGTGAAAAAGTTGGCTTAAAGCTCAACATTCAGAAAACCAAGATCATGGCCTCTGGTCCCATCACTTCATGGGAAATAGATGGGGAAACAGTAGAAACAGTGTCAGACTTTATTTTTCTGGGCTCCAAAATCACTGCAGATGGTGACTGCAGCCATGAAATTAAAAGATGCTTACTCCTTGGAAGGAAAGTTATGACCAACCTAGATAGCATATTCAAAAGCAGAAACATTACTTTGCCAACAAAGGTCCATCTAGTCAAGGCTATGGTTTTTCCTGTGGTCATGTATGGATGTGAGAGTTGGACTGTGAAGAAGGCTGAGCACCGAAGAATTGATGCTTTTGAACTGTGGTGTGGGAGAAGACTGTTGAGAGTCCCTTGGACTGCAAGGAGATCCAACCAGTCCATTCTGAAGGAGATCAGCCCTGGGATTTCTTTGGAAGGAATGATGCTAAAGCTGAAACTCCAGTACTTTGGCCACCTCATGTGAAGAGTTGACTCATTGGAAAAGTCTCTGATGCTGGGAGGGATTGGGGGCAAGAGGAGAAGGGGACGACAGAGGATGAGATGGCTGGATGGCATCACTGACTTGATGGACGTGAGTCTCAGTGAACTCCGGGAGTTGGTGGACAGGGAGGCCTGGCATGCTGCGATTCATGGGGTTACAAAGAGTCGGACACAACTAAGCAACTGATCTGATCTGATGGTATCTATATAACATTTCCTCATGACTATCCTATATTTTTGAGCAAATTGATTTTATACTTGAAAAAATGTAATATAAATATCATTAATTTACAAATTGGAACCAAAACTTGAAATATTACAAAATGTCACACTTTTCCTGTTAAAATAACTTTGTTTCCTTTTTAAAGGAGAAATAAATGCTTTAAAAGTTCAATAAGAATTTAAATTCAATATGGTGGTCTTAAAAATTATATTTAGAGAGTTCTTTCCTCCTGAAAAATTCCACTGAAATTACAGTAAATATATAAAAAAATAGAAAGGAAGAATAAACTCAGAAGAGCACAGAGAAAATTATAAAAACCACTCTGTCTTATTCTGTTCAGGCTGGTATAACAAAAATACCATAGACTGGGTGGCTTATAAATAGTAAATATCTATTCCTCATATTTCTGGAAGCTGGATGGCACAAGGTCATGGCACTGGCAGACTTTGTGTCTAGTGAGGGTCCAATGCTTAGAAGGGCTGACTTTTCATTATAATGTCACATACTGAAAGGATACTAATCTTTTATAAGGACACTAATCACATTTGTGAGGGCCCAGCCTGCATGACCTAATAACTTCCAAAGACCTCATTTCCTAATACTATCATTTAAGGTTTGAGTTTCAATATATGAATTCTTGGGAGACATAAACATTGAGACCATAGTAGCTGAACACATTTCCCCACAAAAAAATTTTCTAGATACTTTAAGGTAGATGGAATTGAGGAAATAAATAAACCAAACTGAAGAAAATTCACCCACAGAAAAATCTCCAATACGTATAAAACACATTCTGCTCAATGAACTCTACTATATTTAGAATTAGCCGGTACAAAGGACTGTAACTAGTGGAGTGTGATTTTTTTTTTCATTAAAACTAAAGTGGGATTCCTTCAGAAAAGCAAAGATACACTAGGGAGTAGAGGAGGGCTCTAAGAATACAGATCAGTGCTTCAGAATAAATCTCATCTTAACTTGGCTATGGAGAAGGTAACAGCTTATTGCATCCATTCCATTTTCACATCTAAGTAAAACCTTTTCAAAAATATGTGTAGAGGGGTTCCATGCAGGTCTTATGGACTTACCAGGTGGCTCAGTGATAAAGAATCTGCCTGCCAATGCAGGAGATGCAGGAGAAGAGAATTCGATCCCTGGGTCAGGAAGATGCTCTGGAGGAGGAACTGGCAATTCACTCTAGTATTCTTGACTGGAAAATCCCAAGGACAGAGAAGCCTGGTGGGCTGTAGTCCATGGGGTCACAAAGAGTTGGATGTGACTGAGCATGTAGACACCCATGCAAGTCTTACATTCCAAGGGGAAGACTGTTGGGGAAATATACTAGAAGATGGTCAGTCACTTTCATTAATTATCCTAAGCTCAATTAATAAAGAGAGATGGAAATTTAAAAATGAACAGTAGAGAAAAGTAAAACAATAAGGTAGAAGGTAAAAAAATGAACAAACAGGACAGACAACAGCAGAAAAAGAAGAAATAATTTTGGAAATATAATATTTAAAATTCTTATAAATATTCTTAGATTAGAGAAGATTGTATATCCTTAAAGCAATGGCAGGTTTTTATTCAAAGGCAAAAAAAAAAAAAAAAAACAGAGAAAGAAAGTATTTCTGAAAATTAAAGTATGATAATCCAACCAGTCCATTCTAAAGGAGATAAGTCCTGGATGTTCTTTGGAAGGACTGATGCTAAAGCTGAAACTCCAATACTTTGGCCACCTGATGTGAAGAACTGACTCATTGGAAAAGACTCATGCTGGGAGGGATTGGGGGCAGGAGGAGAAGGGGATGCCAGAGGAGGAGATGGCTGGATGGCATCACCAACTTGATGGACATGAGTTTGAGTGAACTCTGGGAGTTGGTGATGGACAGGGAGGCCTGGGGTGCTGCAATTCATGGGGTTGCAAAGAGTCTGACATGACTGAGCGACTGAACCGAACTGAACTGAATAAAACATTTGGCTTTCACTTTGGAGTCAAAAGTCAAAGTCGCTCAGTAGTGTCTGATTTTTTGTGATCCCATGGACTGTATGGTTCATGGAATTCTCTAGGCCAGAATTCTGGAGTTGGTAGCCTTTCCCTTCTCCAGGGGATCTTGCCAACCCAGGGATCAAATCCAGGTCTCCCACATTGCAGGCAGATTCTTTGCCAGCTGACCACAAGGGAAGCCCAGGCTAAAAGGCTTGTCACTCTCATCCTTATAATGTAGAAGACCCAGATTAACTTTAAAATTCATGACCTCTTTTCAAACCCATTGGAAAGCTGAGGTCACAGAGGGAAGAATTGGCCTCAAATATAAGGAAAGATGGGTATCTGTGGGGAGAGAGGAGATGAGAGCACATACATGCCCAAGGAATATAAACCAGACATCTGAAAGATTTTAGCCACAATAGCTGATAGGTTTACTTAAGTCAACTCCAGGGTGTTGGGCAGTGTAAAGTCCTTGGAGCATCACAAAATTGGGGTAATCCCCATTCTTTTGTAAGTTCTTTCTGAACAAAACCTATTAGATATTCACAGAAAATATCAGGAAGACCACTAAGCAAGTATCCAATATGATACAGACCTGGGAGAGGGAAACTGCATGTATGTAGGCAGGATAGAAGATTCTACTCAGAACTTTTCACCCCTACATCTCCTATATTTCCTCTATATAATTTGTGAAGAGAAGAGCAACAAACACTGTCACCCTTAGATTTAAAACTCATTGTACTGAGTAACAGAAAGGGAATAGGAAAAAAATGTTCCTGGATAAGTGGCTCTGGGCCACATACAACCATGGGAGAGGCGAGAAAAAAGAGAGTGCAACACCCCTGAGACACAGGGACCTGGAGCTTGCTTAAAAAGGAGGTTTAATTAAAACAACAAAGAATGCTCAATCTTAACAGTTCCTCCAACCACCAAGTTACCAAGTGCTGAATGAGAAGTAAAGTGAAAACTGTTGGAGAGGAATAAGAGAAGAATACAAAAAGACTCTCTGAGACACAGATGAAAGGGGAAACTAAAAACTCAGAGTTAAGAAGGCAGTGCTCTGCAAAACCAACTCTAAATACAAGTTATTACTACAGAAATTTATAGAGTATGGTGCCCTGAGAATAAATATAGCTGCAACAAATTTTAAGCCCAGGTGATCTCCCAAACCAGTAAGACAATGATTGCAAGACCGAATAAAAACCAAGAAACAAAAATATGCTGTCCATAAGAATCCCATTTCAAATATAATAGAAAAGGAAAAGAGAAATATATACCAGTTAAACAGTAATAAAACAAATGCTTTTTATTTTATACAGCAACATCTTTAAAGATGATTACTATACAAATATCAGACAAAGTAGCTTTCAGTTCAAAGAAAATTACACACACAAAGAAAATCACAGGTACCGAAAGACATCATATATATAATGATGAAGTGGTCAGTTTTCCAAAACATATAGTAATCTTAAATTTGAATGTATCTAAATATGAAGTTTCAAAAGAGTAAAAGTGAAAAAAGAAATATAAATGGTAAAACTATAGTTAAAGAGTTCAATGCTCTTTTCAATTGATAATCAATTGATAAGACAGTTGCAGAGAAACTTCACTCAACAAAAGCAGAACAAGCTTTCTTTTCAAGTATATAGGAAATGTTCTTCAATACTGATCTTATTCTGTATCATAAAACAGCTCAACAAATTGATAAGAATGAAAATCAAATGAAGTATGTAGCTGGGACAGAAAAAATGTTAAAAGTCAGTAAAAGCAAGAAATATGGAAAATCCATATTTTGAATTTAATTTTGAAATCAATTAATTCTAAATAACTTATGGTCAAAATACTCAAGAGAAAAAATATTTTGAACTGAATTAAAAAAAAGTAACACCAAAAAATTTAAGATGCATTAATATCAGTATATAGAGTAAAACTTACAGCATTAAATGTATTAGACAAGAAGAAACACCTCCAAATGAGTTATCTTAGTTTCAACCTTAAGAAACTTAAGAGAAGTGAGCTAACCAAACTGAGACATAAGGAAGGTGAGATAGAGAAGACAGTGATGATGAATAAAGTAAAAAGAGTAGAAAAGCAATTTAAAAACTAGGTTTTGAATGTTTTAATAGAATTCATAAATGTTTTCAATTTCTGACAAAAATACTCAAAAAACAAAATAAATAAACACCAGAGACGATACAAATTACTGACACAATGAAAGAGAAGAAAAGATACCATTTAACATGTGTTTAAAGTAGTATACTAGGAACAATTTTATGCTCATAAATTTAACACTTTACATGAAATTGTCATAATTCTTTGAAAAATACAAATTATGAAGTCTCACTCAAGAAAAAATAGATAACCTGGGTGTCTTTTTCAGATATATTTCTTTTTAAGAAACTGAAACTTATTCAAAATGCTTTGATTAAAGAAAACCCCAATCCCAAATAATTTATTATTTCTACTAAATATTCACTTTTTATACTCTCTTCTAGAAAATAGGGTAGGGGTAACTATTTTCCAATTATTTTTAGGAGCTTTGTACTGCCCTACTACTACTACTATACAAAGATATTACAAGGAAAAAATTATACAAATAATCCTCATGGACATAAACTCAAATGTCCTCCACAAAAGACATCTATGTATCAATCAACGTGATTCATTAACAGACTTAACAAGCTCAAGATCCTATGAATACATGCAGAGAAAACATCTGAAAAAACGACAAGTTTATCAGTTTATGATAAACTCTCAGTAAATTTGGAATAAAAGGAGATTCCTTCACCTGACTGCTGCTACTAGGTCGCTTCAGTCATGTCCAACTCTGTGTGACCCCATAGAGGGCACCTCACCAGGCTCCCCCATCCCTGGGATTCTCCCGGCAAGAACACTGGAGTGGGTTGCCATTTTCTTCTCCAATGCATGAAAGTGAAAAGTGAAAGTGAAGTCACTCAGTTGTGTCCGACTCTTAGCGACCCCATGGACTGCAGCCTACCAGGCTCCTCTGTCCATGGGATTTTCCAGGCAAGAGTACTGGAGTGGGGTGCCATTGCCTTCTCCATCCTTCACCTGACAAGGGTATCTAAAATAAGCACTGCTAACATCATACTTAATAGTGAAGGCCTGTATGCTCATTGCTAAAATCAGCATCCAGGGAACAGCAATCACTCTCCTAATAGTCAATATTGTGCTGGATATGCTAGCCAATATGTTGATAAAGTGAAATAAATTCAAAGAACACAGAATATAAAAGTAGAGATAACCATTTTCTATTCACAGATGAAAACAATTTTCTATGTGGAAAATCTGAAAAACTCAGGAATTTTTCTAGAATTAATCAATTTTATCATCAGTATATAAAGTCATACTAAAAATACCAATTTTATCCCTACCTAATAGCAATGAACAATTGTAATTAAAAAAATAAATTTTGTTTACTACAGTACTAAATAAAATTGAAATATTAGGTAAATACCTAACAAAAATATGTTCAGAATCTGAATGTTGAAAACCATAAAGCACAAAATGATTAAGCAACAAGTAACTGAAGAGAAATACCATTTTCTGAGACTGGAAGCCTCAATATTGTTAGCAAAATTATTCCCAATTCGATCTGAAGATTCTGCGCAATTCTAATTAAAGTTTCAGCAAGATTTTTGTAAATATCTGAAGGCTGACTGTAAAACTTTTATGGTAAGACAATGAAACTTGAATTGACACAAAATGACTTTAAAACTGAAGAACAAATTTGGAAGATTTACATATTTCAAGTGTTTACTATAAGCTACACTAATTAAGTTACTCTGGTATTGAAAAGAAAATATATCCATAGATTGATGGAATGGAATTGGAACTAAAAAATAGATTTCCCCAAATTTAGTCAACAGAATATTTCTAAACAAAGTTATAAAGAAATCTACAAGATGCCTCTCCTTCTCCCCTTTTTCCTCTTCCATTTTTCTTCCACCCCATCAACCCTCTCTCTCCAACAAATCATAATATATATACCGGAATCCCGGTTCAGTGGCTCAAGCAGCTCAAGAGACTGTCTACCACCATCTGCAGGTTCATCCTGGGCTCACCAGTTCCCAGATATTATTGATGCCAGAGTTAATCATAGTCAGGTGCTCCAGGGAGAGGCCCCAGGCAACAACCGATAGGTTTTCAGGGAGTCCCAGAGACAGGAGTATCTTGGGATATTAGAGCTCGTACACCCAGTCTCCACCCACTTTTTCATACCTTGCTGCTGCTGCTGCTGCTGCTAAGTCACTGCAGTCGTGTCTGACTCTGTGCAGCCCCATAGACGGCAACCCACTAGGCTCCTCTGTCCCTGGTGGTAGCTGAATGCCTCCTTGCTGGGCTCTGTGTAGGCCACCTTGAACCGAATGATAACAGCTTGGCGAAGAGCTCCTTCATGACACATTGAGATGGCCTGGGGTGACGTGGTGGTCGGCCACATCTTCTCTGTCTAGAGGAACTCACTAGGTGTGAGGCGTCCAGGCTGTGGTTTAGGAACACACTGTCTGTGGTGAGGTACACGGCATAGCGCCACCGGCTTCCTCAGGGCGGGTCTGCAGAGCGCATGGACTGAAGGACGTGGTGCGCAGATGCGCACAGCGGGTTTTTTTTTTTTTTTTTTTTTTTTTAACCTGCCTCTTTCCCACTCTGGCAGTCCAGGTTGTTCCCCAGTGAGCGGCCCACGGCAGACCCGAGACCAGGCCTGCTTGACCCGTTGGATGTAGTTCATTGGTAACTGCAGGGCCTTGACTGGATATCCCAGGCAGAAGGTGTCATGCTGATCCTGTGCTGGATGCTGCTGGGGCTGGAAGAGGAAATTAACAACAACAAAAGTTCCAGAAGGAGCGCTTGAAGGTAAGGCATATCTGCAACCCTCTGAAGCTCAACGCCAGAAAAATCATCTGGTGCTGGGTGCAGGCCTTGAGCAGGACCAGCAGGAGTCCGCTTTTGTGGAGGATACTGGGGGCGGAGGAGTTGTAGGGATTAATGGGCAGTCTTGCTCAGAACCACTGGAAGTCATCTCTGGGCCCAGTTCCACGTCTTGCTTGGAGACGCCAGTGCTGAAGACGCCGCCTTTTCTCACCCAGCGGGCTTTCAGGGGCACTTCAGTCAGCAGCTTCCTGCTCCTAAGTGCACTTCTCTCCTCCTTGTCAGCCCTCCCCAGGCCAGGTGGGGCTGTGGTATCCACTGCTCGGAGGGCCCGGGGCTTATTGGGCTCACCTGTGTCCACTCAGAGCCGCTTGCTAGAAAAGGCCTGGCGGATGTCGTTCCGTCGCTAGGTAGTCACAGGAGCTGCCTCAGGCCAAGCCTTGGGGAGAGAGGGGCAAGACGCAACACCGAGGGCTCCTGGCTGCTCTCCGCTGGCTTCCTCCTTGTCCTGTGCGGTAAACTCCCACCATCTGACTGGACTATTATAAGAAATATTATGTATTGTGCTGTTGCCAATGAAGATGGAGGACATTTTTAGGCCCCCACGGACAGAATGTCACAGACGGCTGTTTTCATAATATTGGTCGTCTGCCTAACAAAATGGCTGCTCTTGTTTTGGAAGTTAAGCGTCTGCTCATCCACCTGCTTCATGGACGTGTAGTTTCTGAAAACGATGGCCACAGTCAGATAGCAACCATGGCAGATGTCACAGGTGACATCACATGCTTGGTGTCTGCCATCGACTGGGTGAGCTCCAACATTGTCAGGGCCTGGTACTGCTGGCTGCCCTAGCTGCTTAGCAGAGCAAAGCAGGCATGAAGAAGTACAGGTAGGGAAAGGGGACCATGTTCATGCTGGCTTGGGCAGGTCAGCAATGAGTTGTTCAAGGAAGGACAGGCCCACTTATGGTGGGCAACGCCAGATGGGTCAGGTCACGGTAGGTGGGCAAGGTCAGCTTTATGGTTCTGAATCAAATGTAATGGAGAGAATAATTATCAATGCAATAGGTCTCATTTGTGTTTTCTACTGGCTGGTGGACTGAGTAGGTGGTGGTGTAGGGCTCCACTTTCCTGTCCAACACCTCAAGCAAGGGTGCCCTGGGAAAAATATTTATGTTCCTATCTGGATAGTCCTGGATCTTGCTGGTGAGGAGAGTACCATCCCAGATCCATCCAGCCCCTCCACGGCAGGGAGTGAGTTATCTGGAAGCCGTACAGGCAGTGACAGCTCTCAGCCTCCTCCTCCAGGACTTTTAAATAATGCAAAACTATTTGTAGCTCAAAGTGAAAAATATAAAACTATAATATATACAAAAATGTTCTTTTTAGAAAAAAAATTTAGGAGAAAATTTACCTATGATATGAGCAAAGAGATATTAGATCAAACAGCAAAAGTATAATCTATTAAAGAAAATAAAAGATGAACTGAACTTTTTATAAAGATAAATTGAAATTTTTGAAATTAAAATTACTTTTCTGCCAATGATACCATTAAGTGAATTGAGAGAGATACAGTCAAAAAAAATATTTACAAATAAAATTTCCATCTCAGGACTTGCTTTCGATCTAAATCTCAAAACTCAGTAAAACCAACAAAATGTGCTAGAAAGAGCTGAAGATAGATATCACCAGAGGTTATCACCAGAGAAGATGGAATTGTGGCAAATAAGCATAAGAAACTCAACATTATTAATCATTAGGGAGTTGCAAATTACCTCAGATATGCAGATGACACCACCCTTATGGCAGAAAGTGAAGAGGAACTAAAAAGCCTCTTGATGAAAGTGAAAGTGGAGAGTGAAAAAATTGGCTTAAAGCTCAACATTCAGAAAACGAAGATCATGGCATCCGGTCCCACCACTTCATGGGAAATAGATGGGGAAACAGTAGAAACAGTGTCAGACTATTTTTCTGGGCTCCAAAATCACTACAGATGATGACTGCAGCCATGAAATTAAAAGACGCTTACTCCTTGGAAGGAAAGTTATGACCAACCTAGATAGCATATTCAAAAGCAGAGACATTACTTTGCCAACAAAGGTCTGTCAAGCCAAGGCTCTGGTTTTTCCTGTGGTCATGTATGGATGTGAGAGTTGGACTGTGAAGAAGGCTGAGCGCAGAAGAATTGATTCTTTTGTACTGTGGTGTTGGAGAAGACTCTTGAGAGTCCCTTGGACTGCAAGGAGATCCAACCAGTCCATTCTGAAGGAGATCAGCCCTGGGATTTCTTTGGAAGGACTGATGCTAACGCTGAAACTCCAGTATTTTGGCCACCTCATGGGAAGAGTTGACTCATTGGAAAAGACTCTGATGCTGGGAGGGATTGTGGGCAGGAGAAGAAGGGGACGACAGAGGATGAGATGGCTGGATGGCATCACTGACTCGATGGACGTGAGTCTGGGTGAACTCCGGGAGTTGGTGATGGACAGGGAGGCCTGGCGTGCTGCGATTCATGGGGTCTCAAAGAATCGGACATGACTGAGCAACTGATCTGATCTGATCTGAAGGTAAATTATACAGCTATCAAAATGCCAAAACAAGCAAAGTAACAATAACAGTACTGTCAATACCAAGTTATATCAATAATGTAATGCACTAGAAGTTTCATATATTTCTATTAGAAATGCAAAACTATACAGCCACATTAGAAAGCATTTGGCAGTATTTTATAAAATCAAATGTAATTCTGCTTGCCATATGAACCAACAGTATTACTCCAAGGGAAATGAAAATGTATGTTCACACACACTCTGTGAATATTTATAACAGCTTTATTCACAGTCGCCAAATATTGAAAACAAAGCAAATATTTTCTAACCAGTGAATGGATGAACAAACTTTTGTATGTCCTTGCAAATAGATGTTTCCAAAATCTCTAATATAACTGGCTAAGTAAATGCAGTTAGATGCCAGATACTATACCTTCCATGATTCCATCCATCTATGCTTTTTGAAGCAATAGAAGCAATAATAAGTATACCTAATGTCCAGATCTTGGTTTCTAAATATAATACTGTAAGGATGGAAAATTAGATCAATTGAATCAGTTGGTACCATGCATTGGGTTTTGAGAGGCAGAGGCTGAATATAAAGAGCCTGTTTTGGGGATTGAACTGTTCTTTGTGAAACTGTAGTGATGAATAAACTGTTCTGTGAATTTGTCAAAACCTGTGGGACCATACACGACTGACTGATTTTTATATATAATTTTAAATTAAAAAATCAGAATGGTGAGATAGATGGAGTGTAACAAAATAACAACTATGATTGAGATAAAAAATGTACTGGAGGGGATGGAAGAAAAGAGAATCTGATCTTTAATAATTTTGGAAAGTAGTGTTTTGATTGGATATTATAAGAGTGAATGTATAAAGAAATGTAAACACTCTGGTAAATGTGTTTCTCCCTTGGATATGTTGGTAAATGTGTTTCTCCCTTGGATTTGTTTCTCCCTTAACAAATCTAAAGCTACTTTATTGTTATAAGGGAGTTAAACAAATAAGTAAATTCTTTGTACACAATGAAAGCCAGATTTTGACTTTTAGGGGGGAAAATTTATAAATAACTAAATGGGGAAAATTAGAATAAGCCCTGTGGTGCTGGATTGGAGTATCAGCATAGACATATAGATGATAAGTGACAGGCAAGTAGATGACAGATTACAAACAAACATGCATACATAATTATAGATATGTATGTATGCAGGAATTGGTAAATACTATGCTTAGATCTTTTCACTAAGAGGAAATAGAAGCAATAACAATAAGTACACCTTATGTCCAGATCTTGGTCTCTAAATATAATTTTTCAATAGAAAAATTCAGGGGTCCTTCATGAAAATATTGATTTTAGGGCTGTGGGAAGAAAAATAGGAGATGAGCCTAGAGTATCTAGCAGTATCAGAAGAATAAATTTTATGAAAAATAGAAGGGGGAATGTTAAAAGAACACAGGAGCCAACCTGAGAGAGCTCCCACTGGACAATGCTGCTGGAATAACTTGAGTAACAAAATAATGAATGATAGAATAGAATTATAACCTCCAAATAAAATAAATAAACATGGGTTCCACATGCATAAATAACTAACTGAACAAATAAATGGGGAGAAACCACATCTCTTCCTTATATAAAAATAAATGTAGAAGGAATGAGATATAGAGAAAATCATTAGAACACTATAGTAATGATTATTACAGGTAAGATCCTCAGTAGGTGGTAAAAATCAGTGAATATTTAAGGAGAACTGGTCATATTTGTATTGTCAAAAATATTTCCCCCCAATTATTTAGTAATTAAAAAAGGAATAATATCAGCTTTATAAAGTAGAATCCTCGCAGATACATGCTTCATCAAGGTAAAGTAACATGAGTAATACTTGTCATCATAATGTATACCCTAATATGGTGCAACGAGAGCCATCACTTCTATGGTACCCTTTCCCCAAAATGTATTACCTCAGTATACTCTTGAGAAAATATTAGACAAACTAAAAATGAGGCCATTGCAAAAATAAACTGGTCATTACTCTTCGAGGTCTTGAAATACATGAAAAGACCAGCAAATTTTCACAGATAAGTGATATAACAACTAAATGCAAGGTGAGATTCTGGATTGGATCTTGGAACAGGAAAGTGAAAGTCACTCAGTTCTGAAAGTCTATTAATTGGTTGTTGGGGGTGGGGGGACTGTGCACAAATTCTACTGTTTAGCAGTTTGAACTAGAGTTATTTTCCTAGTTTTATCAATAGTATTACACCAAAGTTAGTTTCTTAGTTTCATTAATAGTACTGTAACAAAGTTAATTTCTTAGTTTTGATAATTGTCCTATATTATGTAAGATAAATATTCACAAAAGCAAATTTAGAGGACACAATAGAACTGTCTGTAATGATTTTCCAACTCTGTAAGTCTAAAATCATAAGATTGAGTCTTTTAAGTTTTAAAGTTTTTTAGGCTAACATTGAGAATATTTTCCTGAATCAAGGGCAAAAAAAAATATGAAAAGTATCACAAAAAATTCATAGATATTAAATATCAATCCAAGTAGGTTCAACAAGGAAATATTAGTAACAAATTATCAGAATTCAGAAACAATATGAGCCATTTGATTAAATGTATCCACTAAATGACCCACAAAATAATGTTAAATTCCCTTTTCCTAAAGGCACAACAGATTTTCAAAACCAACAAGACAAAGAAAATCTATCGAGAAAAAATAAATCAGTTAAAAATGTCACAGAATTCCTTATTGTATTTGTAAAATTCAGTGAGATGAAGCTTTTTGATTTTTTATAAAATTGAGTATATATGTAAACATATGATTTTACAAACTTGTTTATGGCATTGTGAAATGTATTTTGTTTTCATCTCTCCTCAGTTCTCTGCATGAAGCCTAAAGAGTGAACTAAGGACAAGGAAACCACACTGAACAGATCAAGGACAAGTCACAGATGTTTGATATTTTGCTTCCAAATAATCAGTGGTGAGTAATCCTCTGAAAGTAGATGGTAAAAAGTTCTTATAAACAACTGGGGATTTTTTTGAGTGGAGGATGTTACAATGAGTCATATTGTTATTCATTCTATAAATGAGAGTTTAGTTCACATCTCTGATGAATAATATAGCATACCATATAAAATTAGATAAACGTTTTTGTTTATTCAGTTAATGATATTCAGAGCCTACTAGATGAGTAGATTCGCTGTTGAGTGCTGAGTATATTATTAGTGAACAAACTCTGACAAGAGTTTATAACCTGATATTAGTAACACAAACAATTAAACAGATAAATCAATTAATTAGAGGTGAAGCAACAAAAGCACGATGCTGTATTTCCTAAATATTATGAAGAAAACAGTAGTATGAAGAAATTGTGAATAATAAAGGCAAGTGCCTATATTGGTAGCCAAGTAAGGCTTTTCCGAGGAGACTATATTTAATTTAAAGCATGAAAAATTGAGGCAAGATAGTTATGTAAGAAATGAGGGTATTCAGGTGAATAGGAAATTAATTTTAGGCAGAGGGACACCATATAAAAAGACCTGCTGTGGGAGAAATAAACTGAGCTTTTTGGTGTAGTAAAGAAAAGAAATTGAGAGTGAGAAAATAACAGTTCTGTACATTTAAACAGGATGTATAAACAGTAGTATGGAGAGTGTGTGTGTATCTGTGTATATATGTCTGCTCTGTAAATAGTGAGAGCAATTTTAATTAGTGTTCAGATTTTCTCAACTTTGAAATTCCTAGTTTATATATTCTAACTTTGGATATACCCAACCACACCACCATTTCTCTTTCTTATCCTCTCTTAATCATAGACTATATCTGATACTAGTCACTGCCATGTATTTTATAACAATAAGAGTACAAGGAAGATTTTGTTTTAATCAGACATTTTAGAGTATGCTCGATATATCATTGTCAGGACATAGATACATTTACAGAGCATTACTTTGTGTCTCATACTTTGTGAAATGTCTCATACTTTGATAAAAGTATAGTACAGAAATATCTGTAAAAGCTAGAGTGAATGAGGGAGCCAAATAACAAAAATGGTGGATTGGCTACTGCTTCAGTTGTTGTTGTTATTGTGAAATTTGATAGAGGCTAGTCATTCACTGTGGTGTCAGGAGATCTTCCTTGGGCTTTGCCCAAAGGAGTTGGAGAATAAAAATGGGATATAAGAGGTAAAGGCTAGTGAACACGTTTATGTCAAGCAATATGGCAGATTAGGTATTTTGAAAATTTAGCTTTGCAAACAGAAATAACGGATGAATAAGTAAAGTTTTATTTAATTTCTCAAGAAATTCAGCAAGAAACAGAGAGACCAATATCCAAGTTGAATCTGCAAACCCATGTAATAAGCAGTCTTTTAAAGTTTCATATACCCTGGGAGTAATTTGCTGGTGTCAGTATCCAGAAGCCACTTGAAGAGCCAGTAGACAAGGCTTAAACTTAAAAGAGGTCTCCAGCTGGAACTTAGAATTTTAAAATAAACCAGAGGGATTAAAGACTGCACCCTCAGTATATGGGAAAGTTATTTGGGAGAAGCTTGAGCAGTGGATAGAATATGGAAAAATGACTAAAAAGTTTCTTTACTTTTGTAAAGGGCTGTGGTCTTTCTGAATCTTATAGCCTGGGAGCTTTCTGAGGAGATCACCGTTCCTCTTGCTTAAGTAAACGGAGATTGCTTTTTGAATTCGTGTTTTCCTACCTATTATTTATGACTGGGGGTCATTGAATAAATTAGACTCCAAACTAGAAAATGGCAGAATTTATCTCTGGCTGTGATCATTTTAGTGATTTGACCTAGGTAAGAAGCAGTAGTCTCCTTTGCTATCTTTATGATTTATTTGCTGCTGTGAAGGAATATCAGTCTCAGAATATTTCAAAAATTAAAATAATAATTTCACATAGTCTTGAAAAGTAAAATTTTGAACTGGTCCTGGAAAAAAAATATATACAGACTGAAAGTATGGAAGTGAAACAACAAATTTGTATAATGTCTGTAAAATAGGATCATTTATTTAACCCACATGGATTTTTGCAATACATACTTAAGTATCGTTGACAACATCCCTTGGAACATGAAATATCACAAAAGCCTAGACATATATACATATAGGTCTAGAAGTATAGGCAAGCAAAACAATTTTTCAGTTGAGTTCAGTTTAAATTTTTAAAATTAAAAAAATTAAATATTGTTAAGTTATATATTTTAGAAGTTTTTTTTTTATTAAATAAAATATAGAATCTAAGTGTTAGCTTTTTCCATTTTGGTTTATCTTCATAACTTTTGAATATGACTCTAACAAAATAAATATGCTTATACAGAAATAATAAAATATATTTCTGATGAATAACTTTTCCATTTTTCATATTTTGGTGTATTAAAAATAAAAATTCAACTGAGTAAGTTTTAAAGATGTTATTGGGTTTATTCAATGATTCATGAGTTGGGCATTATCCAGTCTATCAGGTAAAGTAGTTCTGAGGAGCTATATATAAAGACTTCTATAGTCAGAAAGGAATATAAACAAAGAAGTTGTTTGACAAAAAAGAAAGGTTGTTATTTCAAGATAACTTTCCTTTAGGGAAAGTCAGGGGTCTATCAGAATACCTAACCGGTGCTGATATGGTGATTCCTGATTGACTGATTTGTTTTGGAGAGAGATGAAACTCCTTTTAGGTCAGGACTCAGTTTGGTGGCTGGGGCTTTGCATAAGTAACTCCATTTGAGGCCTTTAGTCTATTTTTTTGTCTTAAGCATGGTTGTTTTTCTTTTTTCTTTTATTTATTTAATTTATTTATTTTAATTGGAGGCTAATTACTTTATCATAGTGGTTTTTGGCCATACATTGACATGAATCAGCCATGGGTGTACATGTGTTCCCCATCCTGAATCCCCCTCCCACCTCTCTCCCTATCCCATCCCTCAGGGTGATCCCAGTGCACCAGCCCTGAGCACTCTGTCTCATGCATTGAACCTGGACTGGCGATCTGTTTCACATATGATAATATACATGAGTCAATGCTATTTTCTCAAATTATCCCACCCTCGCCTTCTCTCACAGAGTCCAAAAGACTGTTCTATACATCTGTGTCTCTTTTGCTGTCTTGCATATAGGGTCATCATTACCATCTTTCTAAATTCCACATATATGTGTTAATATACTGTATTGGTATTTTTCTTTCTGACTTACTTCACTCTGTATAATATAGTCTCCGGTTTCATCCACCTCATTAGAACTAATTCAAATGTATTTTTTTTAATGGCTGAGTAATATTCCATTGTGTATATATATCACAGCTTTCTTATCCATTCATCTGCCGATGGACATCTAGGTTGCTTCCATGTCCTGGCTATTAGTCTTGTTTTAAACAGTTGTTTTACTATGAAAGATACTTTATTAAATGATTCCATTGTATTGATACCCCAAAATAGCAATATACCTTGCAAATGAAATTAATTTGGAAGATCACAGGTGAGATGAGACTGTTCTGAATTATCACATGATCTGTCTTGTTATTACTGTTTTGAAAGCCATTGGGTGATAACTGTGTTAAGTAATCTATATTTGATACCAGTTACAATTTGTGATGGGGAAACAGTGGAAACAGTGTCAGACTTTACTTTTTTGGGCTCCAAAATCACTGAAGATGGTGACTGTAGCCATGAAATTAAAAGACGCTTACTCCTTGGAAGGAAAGTTATGATCAACCTAGATAGCATATCCAAAAGCAGAGACGTTACTTTGTCAACAGAGGTCCGTCTAGTCAAGGCTATGGTTTTTCCAGTAGTCATATATGGATGTGAGAGTTGGACTGTGAAGAAAGCTGAGCGCCAAAGAATTGATGCTTTTGAACTGTGGTGTTGGAGAAGACTCTTGAGAGTCCCTTTGACTGCAAGGAGATCCAACCAGTCCATTCTGAATGAGATCAGCCCTGGGATTTCTTTGGAAGAAATGATGGTAAAGCTGAAACTCCAATACTTTGGCCACCTCATGCAAAGAGTTGACTCATTGGAAAAGACTCTGATGCTGGGAGGGATTGGGGACAGGAGGAGAAGGGGACGACAGAGGATGAGATGGCTGGATGGCATCACTGACTCGATGGACGTGAGTCTCAGTGAACTCTGGGAGTTGGTGATGGACAGGGAGGCCTGGTGTGCTGCAATTCATGGGGTCACAAAGAGTCGGACGTGACTGAGCAACTGAACTGAGCTGACACTGCCTGTAACATATGCTTTTCAGAAGGTCCACTATTATCCACTCTAGATTGCACAATGTTGAATGGAGCCTAAGGGGAGAATGGTGGTGCTAGTGGTAAAGAAGCCATCTGCCAGTGCAGGAGATAAAACAAGTGAGGGTTCAATCCCTGGATTGGGAAGATCCCCTGAAATAGGAAATGGCAACCTGCTCCAGTACTGTTGCCTGGAAAATTACATGGACAGAGGAGCCTGGCAGGCTATAGTCCATGGGGTAGCAAAGAGTTGGACATGACTGAACGTGAGTATGATGAAGAGAACATGAATTCCTTTTGATCCTCATCCTCTAGGACCTGAAGTGCAGACAGAAGTATGCCTTGTATGAAAACTCAATGAATAATTTCTAACTGCAATCTGTTATTGCTCTTTATCATCTGAATAATTACTAGTTGAACAGTTGTGAAATATTGACATGATAGAAGTTCAGAACAGGAATTGTCTTCAGTTCTACATTTTTTTAAAATTAATTTGTTTATTTTAATTGGAGGCTAATTACAATACCGTGGTAGTTTTTGCCATACATTGACATGTATCAGCCACAGGTGTACATGTGTCACCCCATCCTGAAACCCTCACACATCTCCCTCTCCACCCCATCCCTTTGGGTTGTCCCGAAGCACCAGCTTTGTGTTCCCTGCTTCATTCATTGAACTTGCACTGATTATCTATTTTACATATAGTAATATACATGTTTCAATGTTAGTCTCTCAAATCATCCCACCCTCATCTTCTCCCACATAGTCCAAAAGTCTATTCTTTACATCTGTGTCTCTTTTGCTGTCTTGCATATAGGTTGGTTATTACTGTCTTTCTAAATTCCTCATGTATCTGTTAGTATACTGTATTGGTGTTTCTCTTTCTAACTTACTTCACTCTGTATAATAGGCTGCAGTTTCATCCACCTCATTAGAAATGACTCAGATGTGTTCTTTTTTGTATCTGAGTAATATTCCATTGTGTATATGTATCACAACTTCCTTATCCATTTATCTGCTGATGGACATCTAGGTTACTTCCATGTCCTAGCTATTGTAAACAGTGCTGCAATGAATGTTGGGATATATATGTCTTTTTCAATTCTGGTTTTCTTGGTATGTATGCCCAGCAGTGGGACTACTGGATCATATGGCAGTTCTATTTCCAGTTTTTTAAGGAATCTCCACACTGATTTCTATAATGGCTGTACTAGTTTGCATTCCCACCAGCAGTGTAAAAGGGTTCCCTTTTCTCCACTCCCTTTCCAGCATTTTTTGTTTGTAGAGTTTTTGATTGCAGCCATTCTGACCAGACCCACCTCAAACCTAGGGACACATACAGACTGAAAGTGAAGGACTGGAAAAAGATATTTCATGAAAACGGGGACCAAGAGAAAACAGGAGTAGCAATACTCATATAAGATAAAATAGACTTTGAAATAAAGACTGTGATAAAAGACAAAGATACTACATAATGATCAAAGGATCAATTCAAGAAGAAGATATAACAATTATAAATATATATGCACCCAACATAGGAATACCTCAATACATAAGGCAAATGCTAACAAGTATGAAAGGGGAAATAAACAGTAACACAATAATAGTGGGGGAATTTAATACCCCACTCACACCTATGGATAGATCAACCAAACAGAAAATTAGCAAGGAAATACAAGCTTTAAATGATAGAATAGACCAGTGAGACCTAATTGATATCTACAGGGCATTTCACCCAAAGACAATGGATTTCACCTTTTTCTCAAGTGCACATGGAACATTCTCTAGAGCAGATCACATCCTTGGCCATAAATCTAGCCTTGGTAAATTTAAAAAATTTGGAATCATTTCAGGCATCTTTTCTGATCACAATGCAGTAAGATTAGATGTCAACTACAGGAGAAAAAAAAAACCTATCCGAAAAAAAAAAAAAAACATGGAGGCTAAACAATACGCTTCTGAATAACTGACAGATCACAGAAAATATCAAAAAGGAAATCAAAATATGCATAGAAACAAATGAAAACACAACAACCCAAAACCTATGGGATTCAGTACAAGCAGTGCTAAGATGGAGGTTCATAGCAATACAAGCCCTACCTCAATCAAGAGAAACGTCAAATAAACATTCTAACTTTACAACTAAAGCAACTCGAAAAAAAGAAAAAGAACCCCAAAGTTAGTAGAAGGAAAGAAATCATAAAAACCAGAGCAGAAATAAATGGAAAATAAATGAAGGAGAGTATAGTAAAAATCAACAAAACTAAAAGCTGGTTCTTTGAGAAGATAAATAGAACAGACAAACCATTAGCCAGACTCATCAAGGAAAAAGGGAGAAGAATCAAATCAATAAAATTAGAAATGAAATTGGAGAAACCACAACAGACAACACAGAAATGCAAAAGATCATAAGAGATTACTATGAGCAATTGTATGCCAATTAAATGGACAACTTGGAAAAAATGGAAAAATTCTTAGAAAAGTATAAGCTTCCAACACTGAACCAGAAAGAAATAGAACATCTTAACAGACCTATCACAAGCATGGAAATCAAAACAGTAATCAAAAATCTTCCAACAAACAAAACCGAAGGACCAGATGGCTTCACAGGTGAATTCTACCAAAAATTTAGAGAAGAGCTAACACCTGTCCTACTCAAACTCTTCCAGAATATTGCAGAGGAAGGTAAATTCCCAAACTCATTCTATGAGGCCACCATCACCCTAATACCAAAACCAGGCAAAGATGCCACAAAAAAAGAAAACTACAAGCCAGTATCACAGGTGAAAATAGATGCAAAAATCCTCAACAAAATTCTAGCAAACAGAATCCAACAACATATTAAAAAGATCATACATCATGACCAAGTGGGCTTTATCCCAAGGATGCAAGGATTCAATATTCACAAATAAATCAATGTGATACACCATATTAACAAATTGAATGATAAAAACCTTATGATTATCTCAAATCTAGTGTTATAATTAATTTATTCTTCAAATAGAGAAATAGAACCAGAGAACTGAAGAGTTCTCTCAATGCTATAAATTGGTTACATAAGATAGCTGGGACAAGATTCTATCCAGGGACTTTTCTACAGTTATAATATTTTCCAGACTCCAGTCCTTGTGTAACACAAACTTTGGTCATTTCTGACAGGTCATCAAGGTTTACCATGTTACAATATGTGTGTATCAGCAAAGTAATTTTTTTTTTTATAAAATGGATCCAAGAAACTTTAATAACCTAGCATGAAGGTGAAAGTGAAGTCACTCAGTCATATCCGACTCTTTGCGACCCCATGGACTGTAGCCTACCATGCTCCTTTGTCTATGTGATTTTCCAGGCAATAGTACTGGAGTGAGTTGCCATTTCCTTCTCCAGGGGATCTTCCTGACCCAGGGATCGAACCCGGGAGTCCCGCATTGGAGGCAGACGCTTTAACCTCTGAGCCACCAGGGAAGCCCAGCATAAAGGTAGTTTAATGGCAACTATAGTTAATATCCTTTTTCATTACTGAAATGATGTTCAGGCTTGTGGAAAAATGTTTTAAGGCTAAATATTTACCACAGGATAATTGAGAAATCTAAACCTGCTCTAGTCATCAATTCTGACTTCTAAAGCACTTAATGGGTGTCATAAGGACCCTTGATTTATACTGGCCTCACAAAGAAGCCCAGTTAATAAGGAGCCAGCTAGCCCTCTAAAAAGCATGTTTGTTCAAGTGCATTTCACTTTCTTGTGTAGGTGTGGAAAACATGGTAACACTACATTTAAATATTTGTTGGTTACTACAGAATGAACTTGGGGACTTGCCTGGTGGCTTAGACAGTAGAGTCTGCCTGCAGTGCGACAGACCTGGTTCAATCCCTGCATCGGGAAGATACCCTGGAGAAGGAAATGGCAACCGACTCCAATATCTTTGACTGGAAAATTCCATGGATGAAGGAACCTGGCAGGCTATAGTCCATGGGGTCACAGAGAGTCAGACATGATTAAGCGAGTTCACTTCGCTTCATAGAGTGAGCAGGGCAAGGGCAGATTAGAAACTTGCTATGAGACACATTGAGGCGCTGTGGTACATAGTATAAAATATACTGGGGAATTATGGCTGCAGCTGAAATCATTAAGCCTAATGCAGTTGGATTTGGAGTGACATATTTTTAGGAAAAAAATACCTGTTAACATGTAATATAGAAGCAGAGCTTCAGAGTATAAAAATGTTGTGTGATGAAGTTATCAGCACATAATAGAAGAATATCCTTAATGTTCAGTAAAATGTGATCACAGTGCCCAGGTGAAGGTATTATCACTAAAGGAAATGTGGTTCAAATCTTCCATTGAGTTTAGAAAAAAAAGTTATAATAATATTTGAATAGAGATCTGTTTTGATAAGGTCAGTGGCAGCCTAGGATTTTATTATACATGCTGATCGTGAATTTGTCACTGAAATGGAAGTAGACCCAGGGTTGTATTGAGTAGAAAGGTTCTGTGGTCAGTGATGCCCCTGAAATTCATGACAATTTTGCAAAAATTGAATAAAAAATTACTGTCTAGACAGTAAAGATGTGCTGCTGATGCTGCTGCTAAGTTACTTCAGTTGTGTCTGACTCTGTGCGACCCCATAGACTGCCTTCCAGGCTCCCCCATCCATGGGATTTTCCAGGCAAGAGTACTGGAGTGGGGTGCCATTGCCTTCTCCAAAAGATGTGCTAGAGATATCTTAAAGAAAATCTGATAGCACTTGCTCTAATGTAATATTAGAGAATGGAGAAACACTTTAAAGATCCCAGATGTTTTTATTTATCAAGAAGTTGTTCTTTACTACTATGAGACTATCAACATTTTTCTACCCCCCACCCCATTGAATCAATCCATTCAGTATTTTAGGTCCTTCCCAGTATACCTATGACCACTCCTATCATTAATCTAACCTATCTCCATGCTCTACACTTGCAATATTCCCAACTTCAAAGCACCCCTCTAGATAAATCCAACTTTATGATTTCTCTGCCTCAATACTAAACCCATGAACATTGCTGAAGGAAAACATACAGTTGTCCAAATAAGCACCAGTACTTATTCCCAGTTTTAGTTGTCATTGACTACTACCTCCCAATCATTCTCAGGAGTCTTGATCAGCAACCATTCTCATCCAATTTTTCATACTCACACCAAGTTCACTTTTAACAGGTATCTTTTTTTCTTCACACACACACACACATACTACAGTGCACTTTACAAATTGAGACCATCATCCAGTAAATCTTTCCATTTTTCTGACAAAACCAAATTTTTCTGCAGGTAAACTTCTTTTCTGTCTCTTGCTAGTGTAATTATTTAAAACAGATTACTCCCATCTGTGTAGGTCTTAGGACTTTCTTCCTTCTGTGGCTTGGGGCTGTCAGTAATCACTATGATTTCTAGTAACCTTTACAATATGATTTTGTGCTCTGTTGCCTTAAATACTTATGTTGACAATTGCATACAGACAATTTGTTTTCATTTATTCCTTAACTTTGCTAGCTCAGTTTTTATCTTTATATGTCAGAAAGCTTAAATTAGACATCTTTATTCTAGTCCCTGATCCTATATTTCTGTATCATCCAGTGTTTCATAACAAGCTCCCTATTAAATACTGGTTTTATTTTCTGTATTACATACTCGTCTGAACTCAGAAACCGTACATTAGTTATTTTTATTCTCAAAGTCTAATACATTTATGGTATGTTATTTGCACCCAATAAGGTTTAGTAAAATGAGTGAATGACAGAAAAGACTTAAGGAAGTAAGGGAAGAGCAACATCATTGAAAAGATAGAGAAAAAGAAAATAAATGGTTAGAAAGCCAGAAAAATGTAACTGTATCAGAACAGCCTTCATATGTCCTTAATTGCAAAAGTGACAAGCAGAAAAATTAAGGAATAAATAAGAAATTTTACAGTTACCAGTGTTACTGGATGTTTTTAATGAAAGTTTCCACTTGAGTGACAAAGCAGTGAAAATTAGTGGTTTTTATAAAGCATAACGTGTGTGTGCTTAGCCACTCAGTTATGTCCTACTCTTTGTGACCCCATGAACTGTAGTAGCCTGTTAGGCTCCTCTGTCCATGGGAATTCTCCAGGCAAGAATACTGGAGTGGGTTGCCATGCCCTCCTCCAGTGGATCTTCCCAACCCAGAGACTGAACCCAGGTCTCTCGCATTGCAGGCAGAGTATTTACCTTCTGAGCCACCAAGGAAGCCCTAAGCATAACATAATGAGTCTTTTTTAATGTGGTAAATTCCTTTGATTATTTAAGAGATTGTCACCTAGTGAAACAAAGATCTAAAAGTATTTTCCTTTACTCCTTTTATATTAATTTATACAGTTTTATCAATCTGTTTTGTGGTTGAAATTACCTATTTCAAATTAGTAACATCTGCTTTCTTGTTTCATTTAAAATGTATTATATCTGAAATTACTCACATTCAAACTGCCTAATAAGAAAAAAATTGAAAATAAAAGTAATTATTGTTAAATAATTGAATCAATTCACCAAAGGCTAATTTGACTATTATCTAGAGATCCCTAGTATTTATTTTTCAAATCAGTCTTTGTTCATGTAGTATCTTACATATAAGCTTTATTCATATAATATGTTTTTGAAATATTTGTTTGAGGCTATAAAATATAACAGAAGAGAAATATAGGAGATTATATTTGGAAGACATTTTTAATATCATACATTTATTCTATAAGCATAAATTGATCTATAATGTATAAGAATTGTGTAATTTAATTGTAACTATTTCTTATCTTATTCATGAATTCTTTTATTCAATATTTATCAAGATCTGTTTTGTTTCAGATATTAATCTAGGTGAGAGAGATTAGTAAGAAAAAAGAAACAAAAAATAAAGAAAACCCAAGCGGTTTAGTTTTTCATGAAGCTGTTCAATTTAGTATATGTTATAAATTACTTACATAATGTTAACAACATAAATTCTAGGAAAATTATCTGTCTATGTGCAGATGACAGTGGAAAGCTCATGATTAAATTTTATAACTGTATGATTTTGACAAACAGTTATATAGAGCAAAAACTGTATTTTCTACCATTTTAGCCAGTGCCTTTATTTTCAAGGTTTGGAAGATATAAGACATGAACACATGCCTTATTAGGCATGATGTTCCTTTCAAATATTTGAAAACAAAACCAATACTCCTCCATTTATATCAATAGCCAGTGGCAGAGAATCAGACTTTGGATCACTTTAATTTTCTATCAAAGTATTACAGTAATACAATTAAATAGTGAGCTTTCCATCAGCGGTACTATAATTTAAATGCAAAGCTTGAATATATTTCTCTCTCTATTACTAATCTTATGTAGTATGCCAACCTGCAAAAAGTATTTTGAATCATGACTATATAAATTATCACATTAGTTATTCTTTTCTTCTGTATTCCTATAAATGAAAGCTTGAATAACTGTCTTTTTATGTTTTAAGATATTACTCTAGATGACAGAGTCATAGTCCTACAGATTATTTCTCATTTCCTTGACTGATGGAATTCTTCACCTCCCTGAAGACCTTATTCAAATGCCATAATTTCAACATAGTTTTAAAATTCATACCTTCCTTCTATTTTGGGGGCATCTGAAAAAAATATATGTACAACACACACATATACTATATACACATTAAATAATGCCTTTTATCTTATTTTTTCTTCAAAGCCTTATTTCATATGTAATGACAAAATACTATCTGCCTATCTTATATCTCGGAGAAGGCAATGGCACCCCACTCCAGTACTCTTGCCTGGAAAATCCCATGGACAGAGGAGCCTGGGGTCTCTAAGAGTTGGACACAACTGAGCGACTTCACTTTCACTTTTCACTCTCATGCATTGGAGAAGGAAATGGTAACCCACTCCAGTGTTCTTGCCTGGAGAATCCCAGGGACAGGGAGCCTGGTGAGCTGTCATCTATAGGGTCGCACAGAGTCGGACACGACTGAAGTGACTTAGCAGCAGTAGCAGTGCTACATAGATGAATATCTTTGTGTGGTAAACAACTGACTGATATTTCCTTCTTGTTCTATAAAACAAGTTAACACTCTACATGTATCTATCCATATTTTACTTTGCCTAAAGCCTAGAAATATTCTTATTATTCCCATTGTGTCATGTTATCCAGTATTTGTAGCATTGTTATGTGAATTGGATTATATTTGTGTCAATATCATCATTAAAATTTTTTGAATCAAAATCTTACTGGAATGAGAATAATGAGTAGAACAGGATTTGTAAGGGTTGTTATGAGGAAATTGATTGGCATGTTCAGGTAGAAGAAAAATATGACTGGCAAAATAATTCCTGCTGATAACCTTAATATGATTGCAATAGTTTACTATATTTCTCTTTAGAAATTATTTTTTTATTTTTTTGAAAGAAATATTTTATAAATTATAAATTGATATTTTCTGTATGAAAGGTTTATAAATGAAACAAAAGATTCCCTAGATTGAAAAGGCTACGCATATTAGTGACTGGAAAGGAAGTGAGTGGTCAAGTTTAGGGGGATGGAATGTATTACTATATAGATAATCAATGGAAAGAAGTGAGGGACAATATTGTGGTACAAATGAATATACAATGGGAAAATCTATACTGATGCAATAGGAAGAAAAGGCAAGACAGTTTCTTTCCCCTGATTTAAAGAAAAAAATATAGATACAGTTTTTGGCTTTTCCATAAATCAGAGAGGAAGACTGGCTTTATAAATTAAGGAAGGGAGATAAAGATCACTAAGATTCCCTAGCATACCAGAAGTAAGGATATGTACATCAACAATATATAAACAATATTATAAAATTTGGCATTAATATTATACTATCGTATTATTTAATCTTTGAAATAAGTGATGATTGAATTGTAAGCTAAATTAATTAATTTGTTATTAATATTTTCCTTGAAATACCTTTTAAATCTACCAGTTATAGCCTCATTTATCCATTTAGTATGAACAAATTGATTTTCATTGAATTAGAATTTTGAACAAAAAGCAGTCATAATGCATACTAACATTCTTTCTTCAATTTATTCCTTTCCAAATCTACAGTTCTTAAATCTTCTTACTCTGAGCCCATCTTAGTTCTCCCAGCCTATGCGTAGAAAAATCCTGCCTGTTGTGAAAGGATTTTCAAATCCCAACAGGTGTTACTCAACTAAGTGTCAGACATGTGAAGTTAAGTCCCCATCAAAAAGACACAACGAAAGAATACCACTCTCCCTAGGACACTGGCTAAATGAGTTTGACTATATATTCTAGTACATCAATCACCCAGAGTAGTGGCAGATAATCACATACTATCTCCCCTAAGAATAAGGTATTAGCACACTGTGGCTGCTTAGAAGTTTATTTTTGTTCTCCTATATAAATGTTTATACACTGCTCTATTATCGTCTGTAAAATTGAAAATTATATTTAAAGTTATGAAAAGATTAATTAAATAATTAAATAATTAATAATTAAATAATTAGGTTTTCATGACAATGATTTTTATATTATTTTATGCAGATTAATAGAGAAAAGTCAATTACATGATAAATTTAATAAAATATTAAGCATTAATCAAAAAAGTAGAAATAGGAAGTCAGCATAATTCTTGAAAATTTCAGTTTTCATCTTTAAGCATGCTCAGATACAAATTTTCCTTCTGAATGATTGCTTTAATTATAGGTACTTCAAAAACTGTAGTCTAACAAATACCATATGATATGATATATATGTGGACTCTAAGATATGATACAAATAAGCCTATTCACAAAACAAACTCACATACATATTAAACAAATTTTTGGTTATCAAAGAGGAAACATGGTGGGAGAAGGATAAATTAGGAGTCTGTGATTAGCAGACACAAACTGCTATATATAAAATAGACAGACAACAAGGACCTACTGTATAGCACAGGGAACTACAGTCAAAATCCTGTAATAAAACAAAATCGAGAAAATATAAAAAATTATATGTATATATATATAAATATATATATATATATAAAACTGCATCACTTTTCTGTACAGCAGAAACTAGCACAACATAGTAAATCAACTATAGTTGTTGTTGTTCATTCCTACATCATGTTCGACTCCTAGTGACCCCAGGGACTGCAGTACCCAGGCTTCCCATCCTTCACTGCCTCCCAGAGTTTGCTCAAATTCATGTCCATTGAGTTGATGATGTTATCTAACCACCTCATCCTCTGCTGCCCTCATCTTCTTTTGCCTTCAATCTTTCCCACCATCAGGGTCTTTTTCAGTCAGTCAGCTCTTCACATCAGGTGGCCAAAGTATTGTATTGCAGCTTCAACTTCAGCATCAGTTATTCCAATGAATATTCAGGGTTGATTTCTTTTAGGATTAACTAGTCTGATCTCCTTCCAGTCCAACAGATTCTCAAGAATCTTTTTTAGAACTGCAGTGTGAAAATATCAATCCTTTGGTGCTCAGCCTTTTTTATGATCTGACTCTCACATCTGTACATGACTACTGGAAAAACCATAACTTTGACTATACTGACCTTTATCAGCAAAGTGATATCTCTGCTTTTTAATACGCTGTCTAGGTTTGTCATAACTTTTCTTCCAAGGAGCAAGTGTCTTTTTATTTCATGGCTGCAGTCACCATCCACAGTGATTTTAGAAATAAAGAAAATAAAATCTGTTTAGAGGTAAAGTAAGACAATTGACTTTGCCAGAGAGGGAGCTATTAGTCACTGGGTTTAAAAAAAAAAAAAAAAAAAATCTGTCAAGTAGATGGAAACAGATATTTGAATATAATGAACTGAAAGAAACCTATAGATTAGAAAGCAAACAGAGTAAGTATAAGTAATATATTTGAGAGAGCTGCTATAATAGAAAGAAGATAAATCAGGCTTTATCTAAAAGATGTTGAATCATGGGTAGACTTTTTCTTAAAATAATGGATTATAAAACATAGATGTGCTCACTTCTTTCCTTATTAAATGTGAGCTCCTTGAAGGCAAGGGCTATTTGTCTTTTTCAATTCTATGTCTCTTATTCAGTTCTATGTCTTCTAGCACAATTTCCTGAACATAATGTACTATGCATAAATATTTGTTGAATGAGTGAGTTAATAAATAAATGGATGAACTTACAATTCTTCACTTGCTTAAAATATTTTTCTCCTGTATCAACTATTATCAGAGGTGTTTCTTTTGTTGCTGTGTGTTTTCCCTTGCCACCTAAAACAAAAATTTGTAATATTCAATCTTTCTTTTCATCATAGCTTGACAACCATTATTCCTGAACCAAAATATCCTTCAATTTTGCTTATTACACCTATGAAATAGTTTTATAATATCCATTGCTTACATTCTATTGTCTTCTCTAATTAATTAGTTTAGATTCTCATCAATATTATTCTTTAACATTTCACTAAAGGAACTGAAGTCATCATAGGTAGCCAGTCTCTACATTGTAAAAGTGAAAGTCACTCAGTCATGTCTGACTCTTGCAACACTGTATAGTCCTTGGAATTCTCCAGGCCAGAATACTGGAGTGAGTAGCCTTTCCCTTCTCCAGGGGATCTTCCCAACCCAGGGATCGAACCCAGGACCCCGCATTGCCAGCTGATTCTTTACCAGCTGAACAACCAGGGAAGAACAAGAAACTGGAGTGGGTAGCCTATCCCTTCTCCAGCGGATCTTCCCGACTCAGAAATCGAATCAGGGTCTCCTGCATTGTGGGTGCATTCTTTACCAACTGAGCTAAAAGGGAAGCCCCCCAATTATTCCAACCTATTGGTATCCACACCATTGTGTATCTCCCTCTCACATTAAACAGAGATGATCTGTTTTTACCAGTAGATTATTGTGGAAATGGCAGTGTTTGACTTGTGAGGCTACATTCGGCTTTGCCTTCTCCTCACACGCTTTAGGTGAAGCCAGCTCCCATGTTATGAGAATGCTCAACTATCATGGAAAATCAACAGGGTGAGGAACAGAGATCCATGGTCAACACACACACTAATTTGACTTGGAAGTAGATCCTCCAGCACCAATCAGTCCTACAGATGACTAGAGCCCTAGGGGACACCTTGACTGCAACTTCATGAAAGGCCTTAAGTCACAATCAACCATTGAATTGAAGCCATTTGCAGATCCCTGAGCCACAGAAACTCTATTAGAAAATAAATTTTTTTTTGAAACCATTAATATTAGAAGAATGGCAAAAATATATATTTCACTCTGAGATCAATATCCTGATTTACTGGTTTACCAGGATTATCTTTCTAAAATTCTGTTTATAACATCAAGAAAAAAGAAAAGCAAAAATGAGCAAATGAGACCTAATCAAAATTATAAGTTTTTGCATAGAAGAGGAAACCCGTATAAAAAACTAAAAGAATACATTTGAATCAGTTCTAATGAGGTGGATGAAACTGGAGCCTATTATACAGAGTGAAGTAAGCCAGAAAGAAAAACACCAATACAGTATACTAACGCATATATATGGAATTTAGAAAGATGCTAACAATAACCCTGTGTACAAGACAGCAAAAGAGACACTGATGTATAGAACAGTCTTATGGACTCTGTGGGAGAGGGAGAGGGTGGGAAGATTTGGGAGAATGGCATTGAAATATGTATAATATCATATATGAAACTAGTCGCCAGTCCAGGTTCGATGCACGATACTGGATGCTTGGGGCTAGTGCACTGGGACGACCCAGAGGGATGGTATGGGGAGGGAGGAGGGAGGAGGGTTCAGGATGGGGAACACATGTATACCTGTGGCAGATTCATTTTGATATTTGGCAAAACTAATAAAATTTGTAAAGTTTAAAAATAAAATTTAAAAAAAAGTAAAAGAAAATTATGGTGTAGGAAAAAATATTTGCAAATAATACAATTTCCAAAATAGACAAATAATCTATATAGCTAAATATTAGAAAAACAAATAAGAAATCAAAATATAGAAGACTGAAGCAGACATTTCTCCAAAGAAGACATACAGATGGTCAACAGACCAATGGAAAGATGTTCAATATTGCTAATTATTAGAGAAATGAAAATCAAAATTACAATAAGGTATCAACTCACACTCAGAATGGCCATTAAAAAAAATTACAAATAATAAATGCTGGAGGCTTAGAGGGTGTAGAATCCTCCTCCACGGTTGGTGGCAAGGTATGTTAGTGCAGCCACTATGGAAAGCAATATGGGGGTACCTTGAAAAACTTTAAAAATAGAGTTACCATATGATCTAGCAATTCCATTACAGGGCATATATAGGGAAAGGACAAAATCTCTAGTTTGAAAAGATAACATGCACCCTAATGTTGATAGCAGCACTATTTACAATAGCCTGGACATGGAAGCAGCCTAAGTGTCCATTCATTTGTTGTCTTTAAGTTGCTAAGTTGTTTCCAACTCTTTGAGACCCCATGGACTGTGGCATACCAGGCTTTCCTGTCCTTCACTACCTCCTGGAGTTTACTCAAATTCATGTCTGTTGAGTCAGCGATGCCATCCAACCATCATTTCCTCTGTCACCTCCCTTATCCTCTGCCCTTAATCTTTCCCAGCATCAAGGTCTTCTCATATGAGTCAGCTTTTTGCATCAGGTTGCCAGAGTAATGGCCCTTCAGCTTCAGCATCAGTCCTTACAATGAATAATACCAGTTGATATCCTTTAGGATGGACTGCTTTGATCTCCTTGCTGTCCAAGGATTCTCAAGAGTCCTCTTCAGCACCACAGTTTGAAAGTATCAATTCTTCGGTATTGAGCCTTTTTTTTTTTTTTTTTTTTTTTGGTGTTCAGCTTTTTTTATGGTCCAGCTCTCACATCTGTACATAACTACTGGAAAAACCATGGCTTGGACTATAGGGACCTTTGTTGGCAAACTGATGTCTCTGCTTTTTAGTATGCTGTCTAGGTTTGTGATAGCTTTTCTTCCAAGGAGCAAGTATCTCTTAATTACATGGCTGTAGTCACTGTCGACAGTGATTTTGGAGCCCCCCAAAAATAAAATCTGCCACTGTTTCCACTTTTTCCCCATCTATTTGCCATGAAGTTATGGGACCAGATGTCATGATCCTAGTTTTTTGAATGTTGAGCTTTAAGCCAGCTTTTCCCTTCTCTTATTTCACCTTCATCAAGAGGTTCTTTAGTTCCTATTCACTTTCTTCCATTAGAGGGGTATCATCTGCATATCTGAGGTTGTTGATACTTCTCCAGGAAATCTTTATTCCAGCCTGTGCTTCATCCAGCCTGGCATTTCGCATGATGTACTCTGGATATAAGTTAAATAACAGAGTGACAATATACAGCCTTGCTGTACTCCTTTCCTAATTTGGAACCAGCCTGTTGCTCCGTGTCCAGTTCTAACTGTTGCTTCTTGACCTGCAAACAGATTTCTCAGGAGGCAGGTAAGGTGGTCTGGTATTTCTATCTCTTTAATAATTTTCCACAGTTTGTTGTGATCCACACCATCAAAGACATTAGTGTAGTCAATAAAGCAGAAGTAGATGTTTTTTTCTGGAATTCTCTCGCTATTTCTGTGATCCAACAGATGTTGGCATTTTGATCTCTGGTTCCTCTGCCTTTTCTAAGCCCAGCTTGTACCTGTAGAAGTTCTCAGTTCATGTACTGTTGAAGCCTAGCTTGAAAGATTTTGAGCATTACCTTGCTAGCATGTGAAATGAGTGCAATTTTGCAATAGTTTGAACTTTCCATGGCATTGCCCTTCTTTGGGATGGAATGAAAACTGACTTTCCAATCCTGTTGCCACTGCTGAGTTTTCAAAATTTGCTTTGAGAAACTGTTCATATTATCAGGGATAAAGAACATGTGTGTGTGTGGTGTATAATTTGTACGTAATATAAATATAAATTATATACATACCACAAATTATATGTATATGAATATTACTCAGCAATAAAAAAGAAGGAAATAAAGCCAATTGTAACAACATGGATGGACCTGTAGATTATCATGCTAAATAAAGTCATATGGACAGACTGAGGTTATTGATATTTCTCCCAGCAATCTTGATTCCAGCTTGAGTTTCATCCAGCCCAGCATTTCACATGTTGTACTCTGCATATAAGTTAAATAAGCGGGTGACAATATACATCCTTGATGTTCTCCTTTCCCAATTTGAAACCAGTCCGTATTTCCATGTCTGGTTCTAATTGTTGCTTCTTGACCTGAATACAGGTTTCTCAGGAGGCAGGTAAGGTGGTCTGGCATTCCCAGGTATGCCGATGATACCACCTAGAAAGTGAAGGGGTACTAAAGAACCTCCTGATGAAGGTGAAAGAGGGGAGTGAAAAAGCTGGCTTAAAACTCAACATTCAGAAGGCTAAGATCATGGTATCCGGCCCCATCACTTCATGCCAAATAGATGGGGAAAAATGGAAACAGTGACAGACTTTATTTTCTTGGGCTCCAAAATAAGTGCAGACAGTGACTGCAGCCATGAAATTAAAATACACTTGCTCCTTGGAAGAAAACCTATGAGAACCCTAGGCAGCATATTAAAAAGCAGAGACATCACTTTACTGACAATAGTCCATGTAGTCAAAACTATGTTTTTTTCTAGTAGTCATGTATGGATGTGAGAATTGGACCATAAGGAAGTCTGAATGCTGAAGAATTTTTTTTTTATTTTAGATGGACTTTATTCAAATTTTAGACTCTTTGCATCCTAGATTAGTGTGTCATGCAAAAACAATAATTCATAGAAGAGGTATAAGGAGAGGAGATGAGAAGGAGAGAATTCCATTCTTTACTCAGACTCTGGAAATGACTTGAAACTAGATGTCCTAGCAACACTTTCTGGGCTTCCTGGCTCTCTACCCCTAATTAACTTAATGCAGTTTTCTCTCCAACACAATCCAGACCTTCTTCTTTGTCAGACAGAGTTCAAGCTGCCCTTTCTTTACAATCTTCATTTTCTCTAACTCCTATTCACTTGGTTCTTAATAAATTTCTCTCCCCCTTTTCTTATAGTTATTAAGTGGATTTGACATCTTTTGGTTTAGGCTTTTTTTTTTCATTGAACCTGGACTGGCATCTCGTTTCTTACATGATATTTTACGTGTTTCAATGTCATTCTCCCAAATCTTCCCACCCTCTCCCTCTCCCACAGAGTCCATAAGACTGTTCTATACATCAGTGTCTCTTTTGCTGTCTCGTACACAGGGTTATTGTTAGCATCTTTCTAAATTCCATATGTATGCATTAGTATACTGTATTGATGTTTTTCCTTCTGGCTTACTTCACTCTGTATAATAGGCTCCAGTTTCATCCACCTCATTCGAACTGATTCAAATGTATTCTTTTTAATGGCTGAGTAATACTCCATTGTGTATATGTACCATAGCTTTCTTATCCATTCATCTGCTGATAGACATCTAGGTTGCTTCCATGTCCTGGCTATTATAAACTGCTGCGATGAACATTGAAGAATTGATACTTTCAAATTGTGTTGGAGAAGACCCTTGAGAGTCCCTTGGACAGCAAAGGGATTAAACCAGTCAATCCTAAAGGAAATCAACCCTGAATATTCATTGGAAGGACTGATGCTGAAGGTGAAGCTCCAATATTTTGGCCACCTGATGCAAACAGCTGACTCATTGCAAAATATCTCAATGCTGGGGAAGATTGAGGGCAGGAAGAGAAGTGTGTTATAGAGGATGAGATGGTTGGAGCGCATTATTGACTCAATGGACATGAGTTTGAACAAACTCCAGGAGATAGTAAAGGAGAGGAAAATATGGTGTGCTGCAGTCCATGAGGTCACAAAGAGTTGGACAGGACCGAGTGACTGAATAACAACAAAACTTTAAAGTATCTACTGAGACATATCTTCAGGCATTAATACCCAAAATTGAAAATCTTAACCTAACCTCTTTCTTAAATGTCTGTAAGATATATTGGAAGTGAGATTAAAAGACATGCATTTCCAAAAATATATTTGCAAATGAAATACAGAGTATTATTTTTAAATCAATACTCATTCCCCAGTGGCTCAGATGGTAAAGAACCTGCCTATAATGCAGGAGACCCAGGTTCAATTCCTGGGTCAGGAAGATCTCCTGGAAAAGGGAATGGCTGGCTACCCACTCCATCATTCTTGCCTGGAGAAGTCCATGGCAGAGGAACCCGGTGGGCTACAGTCCATGGGGTCTCTAAGAGACACAACTGAGTGACTAACACTTTCACTTTCATTCATTTATTAGATTTTGTCTCATTAAAATATGTTTTCTCATTTTGTATCTGTTATAGATTAGTGCAGTTTTCATATGGATTTTAACTTATTTTAAGAAAATATTTCACAGGACATGCTTTCGTGATAGAACATTTTAGTTTTTCACTTCTGTGTCAATAGACACAAAACAATAGGGATTAGCATATTTCCCTTGACTGATGGATTCATGGCTTTCACTTTCCCTGAAAAGCAGCTGTAACATTCAGATGAACTGATAAGGAAGCTTGTCATTTCAGTGATCCTCTGGAGACTGGAGACTGTCACAGACAGCAGAATCAAAAACAGGTTTACAATTAATGAAGCCAAAGTACATTGTGAAGAACCTGTTGAGTTCCTTCAGCAACTGTCATGGGCAAAGATTTCATATCACATTGGTTAGCCCAGTCTTCATTCAGCTAGCTGAGGATTATATAGTGCAACTGTAAGACTGTATTTGAAATGCTTCAGTCTGTAAAAAACACAAGAACTCTACAAGCTCCATTCATTTAAACTAGTCTCTATAGAGTGGGAAGTCACATTTCATTACTTTTACACAGTTCCCCTTTTCATTAGAAAAAAAATTATAATAATACATCATTCAAGACTTTTATAATCAGAGACCTTATATTCTCTAGGCAATTTTTCAACCATTTAGATATTTGTTCAGAGAGAATATTTGAAAGAGAAAATTAACATATTCTTTCAGCCATCACTTGTGAAAGTATAGTGAATATAAACTGAAAATTCTTACAGGGTTAAAGTGTCACGTATTAATTTGTTAATCAAAGTGAAGCAGCCCAAAAGGAGAGATTCCTGGTTTACTATTTGATATTAGAGTAATATTTCATATATTAGTCAATTTTTTTACCCTAATAGTATTTATTCTTTCAATTATATAATTTTGTGATAAAATAAAACATTTTCTTGGTCTTTCCAAATGTACAACTAAATTGGTTTTAAGTGCATTAATAAATCCAAAACAAATTCACACTAACAGAAAGTAATTTAATATACTTTGGGTGTATGTGTATATATATATACACATATATACATGTATACACACACAAAGAGACATAATAGATTGATACAGTGAAACTTCTCCAATGTCTGAATTTAAAATCATATTTGGTTTTGAAAGGAAAATGGTTCTTACTATTTCAGAAGTTGTAAAATGCTATATTTTCCTTTTTAAAAATATTATTTTCATTTTTCCCTCTGTGCAAAGTTGTTTGACATTTAGAGTATCATGATTATGAATTACAATTAATTTGAATTTCAGAAGTGATGTTTTACTTCCTGAAATAAACAGAGGCTTTGATTTCAGAATTAACGCTGTAAACTCTTTTGTATTTATAATATATGTCTTTTATAGTTGGAATATTCTGGCATTATTAAGTCTGATATTCAAGAAATAGCGTAGAGTGATAGGAAAACTTGAGGTTTTAAATCAGATAAAATTGAGTCTGGATTCTGGCTGTAACTGCTATTGATTGAATTCTCCATGGGAAAATTACCTAAAGTCTCAGCCTCACTATTCTGATCATCAACTTGCATTTAATTTCAAGGATTAAAACAGATGATATTCAAATTATTTAGAATAGTTTCTGGCACATAATAGGTTCCATGTATCAAGTGTATATTACTCTATTAGAAATTAATCTTTAAAAGGAAAAGAAAAGCTTTCAAAATGCTTCATTTTTTCTTTTATTTTTAATGTCTGGTTTCTGTTATTCCCATGAGTATGTGTTTATGGGTAAACTATGAATGCAAAACTCATTTTCTTTTTTTAGTATTTATTTATAGAGTCAATTTGGTGGTAATAAAATTTCAGATCAGATCAGTCGATCAGTCGTGTCCGACTCTTTGTGACCCAATGAATCGCAGCACGCCAGGCCTCCCTGTCCATCACCAACTCCCGGAGTTCACTGAGACTCACGTCCATCGAGTCAGTGATGCCATCCAGCCATCTCATCCCCTGTCGACCCCTTCTCCTCTTGCCCCCAATCCCTCCCAGCATCAGAGTCTTTTCCAATGAGTCAACTCTTCGCATGAGGTGGCCAAAGTATTGGAGTTTCAGCTTTAGCAGCATTCCTTCCAAAGAAATCCCAGGGCTGATCTCATTCAGAATGGACTGGTTGGATCTCCTTGCAGTCCAAGGGACTCTCAAGAGTCTTCTCCAACACCACAGTTCAAAAGCATCAATTCTTCGGCGCTCAGCCTTCTTCACAGTCCAACTCTCACATCAATACATGACCACAGGAAAAACCATAGCCTTAACTAGACGAACCTTTGTTGGCAAAGTAATGTCTCTGCTTTTGAATATGCTATCTAGGTTGGTCATAACTTTCCTTCCAAGGAGTAAGCGTCTTTTAATTTCATGGCTGCAGTCACCATCTGTAGTGATTTTGGAGCCCAGAAAAATAGTCTGACACTGTTTCCACTGTTTCCCCATCTATTTCTCATGAAGTGATGGGACCGGATGCCATGATCTTCGTTTTCTGAATGTTGAGCTTTAAGCCAACTTTTTCACTCTCCACTTTCACTTTCATCAAGAGGCTCTTTAGTTCCTCTTCACTTTCTGCCATAAGGGTGGTGTCATCTGCATATCTGAGGTTATTGATATTTCTCCCAGCAATCTTGATTCCAGCTAGTGCTTCTTCCAGCCCAGTGTTTCTCATAATGTACTCTGCATAGAAGTTAAATAAACAGGGTGACAATATACAGCCTTGAGGTACTCCTTTTCCTATTTGGAACCAGTCTGTTGTTCCATGTCCAGTTCTAACTGTTGCTTTCTGACCTGCATAAAAATTTCTCAAGAGGCAGATTAGGTGGTCTGGTATTGCCATCTCTTTCAGAATTTTCCACAGTTTATTGTGATCCACACAGTCAAAGGCTTTGGCATAGTCAATAAAGCAGAAATAGATGCTTTTCTGGAACTCTCTTGCTTTTTCCATGATTCAGCGGATGTTGGCAATTTGATCTCTGGTTCCTCTGCCTTTTCCAAAACCAGCTTGAACATCAGGAAGTTCACGGTTCACATATTGCTGAAGCCTGGCTTGGAGAATTTTGAGCATTACTTTACTAGCATGTGAGATGAGTGCAATTGTGCAGTAGTTTGAGCATTCTTTGGCATTGCCTTTCTTAGGGTTTGGAATGAAAACTGCCCTTTTCCAGTCCTGTGGCCACTGCTGAGTTTTCCAAATTTGCTGGCATATTGAGTACAGCACTTTCACAACATCATCTTTCAGGATTTGAAATAGCTCAACTGGAATTCCATCACCTCCACTAGCTTTGTTCGTATTCATGATTTCTAAGGCCCACTTGCCTTCACATTCCAGGATGTCTGGCTCTAGGTCAGTGATCACACCATCATGATTATCTGGGTTGTGAAAATCTTTTTTGTACAGTTCTTCTGTGTATTCTTGCCATCTCTTCTTAATATCTTCTGCTTCTGTTAGGTCCATACCATTTCTGTCCTTTATCCAGCCCATCTTTGCATGAAATGTTCCCTTGGTATCTCTGATTTTCTTGAAGGGAAATCTAGTCTTTCCCATTCTGTTGTTTTCCTCTATTTCTTTGCATTGATTGCTGAAGAAGGCTTTCTTATCTCTTCTTGCTATTCTTTGCAACTCTGCATTCAGATGTTTATATCTTTCCTTTTCTCCTTTTCTTTTGGCTTCTCTTCTTTTCACAGCTATATTTAAGGCCTCCCCAGACAGCCATTTTGCTTTTTTGCATTTCTTTTCCATGGGGATGGTCTTGATCCCTGTCTCCTGTACAATATCACGAACATCATTTCATAGTTCATCAGGCATTCTATCTATCAGATCTAGGCCCTTAAATCTATTTCTCACTTCTACTGTATAATCATAAGGGATTTGATTTAGGTCATACCTGAATGGTCTAGTGGTTTTGCCTACTTTCTTCAAGTCTGAATTTGGCAATAAGGAGTTCATGGTCTGAGCCACAGTCGGCTCCTGGTCTTGTTTTTGCTGTCTGTATAGAGTTTCTCCATCTTTGACTGCAAAGAATAGAATCAATCTGATTTCGGTGTTGACCATCTGGTGATGTCCATGTATAGAGTCTTCTCTTGTGTTGTTGGAAGATGGTGTTTGTTATGACCAGTGCATTTTCTTGGCAAAACTCTATTAGTCTTTGCCCTGCTTCATTCTATATTCCAAGGCCAAATTTGCCTGTTACTCCAGATATTTCTTGACTTCCTACTTTTGCATTCCAGTCCCCTATAGTGAAAAGGACATCTTTTTTGGGTGTTAGTTCTAAAAGGTCTTGTAGGTCTTCATAGAACCGTTCAAATTCAGCTTCTTCAGTGTTACTGGTTGGGGCATAGACTTGGATTTCTGTGATATTGAATGGTTGGCCTTGGAAATGAACAGAGATCATTCTATCGTTTTTGAGATTGCATCCAAGTACTGCATTTCGGACTCTATTGTTGACCATGATGGCTACTCCATTTCTTCTGAGGGATTTCTGCCCACAGTAGTAGATATAATGGTCATCTGAGTAAAATTCACCCATTCCAGTCCATTTCAGTTCGCTGATTCCTAGAATGTCGACATTCACTCTTGCAATCTCCTGTTTGACCACTTCCAATTTGCCTTGATTCATGGACCTGACATTCCAGATTCCTATGCAATATTGCTCTTTACAGCATCAGACCTTGCTTCTATCACCAGTCACATCCACAGCTGGGTATTGTTTTTGCTTTGGCTCCATCCCTTCATTCTTTCTGGAGTTATTTTTCCACTGATCTCCAGTAGCATATTGGGCACCTACTGACCTGGGGAGTTCCTCTTTCAGTATACTGTCATTTTGCCTTTTCATACTGTTCATGGGGTTCTCAAGGCAAGAATACTGAAGTGGTTTGCCATTCCCTTCTCCAGTGGACCACATTCTGGTCTAAATATTCTCTATTCAAATACATATGTTAATCTTTTACTCTGTCTTCTTTCCCATCTTTTATCAACTTTTATCTTTTACATGCTGTTTATTGTCATTCAGACATGTTAGAAATAGGTTATTCTAAATGAAGTTTAAGACATTCAGTATATCACATCATTTGATTTCTCTTCATTTTCTGAATCTGAAATTTTACTTGCTTTTCTAGTAATTCTAACTAGATGTTGAAACCAATTAACTTTTTCTCATATAAATGCAAATAGTAGGAACATAACCTTGGTTCCACAAGATGAATTCATAGATAGTCTCTTTACCTGGTGAGTTTTACAGAATAAACTCAATTCTGTATATGTAAACCCAAATGTCAAGCACACAAACATTACATTTAGCTAAGTGTGGCAGGCAACTTTATAAAATCTAAGGGGGTTTTCATGAGAAAGAAATGGAAAAGGCTAAGAGAACAAAAGCTGTTTTAAAGTATATTTTATGTTCACAAACAGAAAATTTAACTTAATATAAAGAACAATTTTAACAACCTCTGCAAATGTTCACCATTGAGATTGTCTTTGTAAAAAACATGCTTCTTGTTATCAAAGTCCTTCAGTTACTAAAACATTTAGCCCAGTGTTTGTGGACATTAAATATGAGCCAGACTGCCTAGAATTATACATCTTAGCTTTGCTTACTCCTGGGCACCTTGGGCTAGTTATTCCACATTATTTCATGTATTAATTAAAAAAGAATCATAGTATAATTATCTGGAATAGAATAAATGTTAAACATATATTATCTTTTATTATATTTTTCAGGAGTAATAGATCTTCTCGCATATCATGCCAATATTAAGCAGACTAATTTTTAAATTACTTGTTTATTGTCCTGACCAGTAAGGATAATGTCAATTTGCTTTTAACTTTAGAAGTAAATCTTAGTGTAATATTTCTTAATTTTTATTTGTTGAGTATCAGATATAAATTTTCCCTTTAAAAGCTATTCTCTGAATTTCTGTTTTTATGTTAAGGACATATGTTTCAACTTTGCTGGAATAGTGATTTTTTTTTTTTAACACAAGTTTATAGTTGCCAAAAAAGAAATAACATATATATTGAAGTGAAGTGAAAGATGTTCAGTTGTGTCTGACTCTATAACCCCATGAACTGTACACTCCATGGAATTCTCTAGGCCAGAATACTGGAGTGAGTAGCCTTTCCCTTCTCCAGGGGATCTTTCCAACCTAGGGATTGAACCCAGGTCTCCTGCATTACAGGCAGATTCTTTACCAGCTGAACCACAAGGGAAGCCCAACATATATATTAGAAAATTCAGTTTTTCTTATTGAAAAAAGATTTTCTAGGTTGTTTTTTTATTATTTTTTAAAAGTATTTATTTTTGATTGTACTGGTTATTCATTGCTGTGTGTGGGCTTTCTGGAGTTGCAGAGAGGGGGCCTACTGTCTAGCTGCAGTGCACAGGCTTCTCATTGCTGTGGCTTCTTTTATTACGGAGCGCAGGCTCTATGTGCATGGCCTGCAGTAGCTGCAGCACGTGGTTTCAGTAGCTGCAGCTCACGGGCGTGGAGCAGAGGCTCAGCAGTTGCGGCACATGGGCTTAGTTGCTCCACAGCGTGTGGAATCTTCCCAGACAAGGGATTAAGCCCTTGTCTCCTACACTGACAGGCAAATCTGTAGCCACTGTACCACCAGGTTTGTCAATTGCATTTATCTTTAGAATAAAATACAGAAAGCAAAAAGTCCTGAGGATTATTTTATGCAATTTTTATTTTTTAATTAATTAACTTTTTATTTTATTTTTTAACTTTACAATATTGTATTGGTTTTGCCATATATCAAAATGAATCTGCCACAGGTATACATGTGTTCCCCATCCTGAACCCTCCTCCCTCCTCCCTCCCCATACCATCCCTCTGGGTCATCCCAGTGCACCAGCCCCAAGCATCCAGTATCGTGCATCGAACCTGGACTGGCGACTCGTTTCGTATATGACATTATACATGTATTGAAGGGTAACTGCTTTACAGAATTGTTGTTTTCTGTCGAACCTCAACATGAATCAGCCATAGGTAGCAGATATGTATTTTACTGTGAAAGGAACTTTTCATCATATTTTTTATCCCTAACTGTAAAATGCTAATAGCATTATTCCAACTTTGAAATATTTATTTCTCCACCTTAACAGGAGATTTTTGTAATGTGTAGCTGTATTCCTGAAAATAATCCTCAGAAGATCAAAATTGCAGAATAAAGTGAAAATCAAGATTTACACAGTAGAGTGCATCACTAGAACCATGCATTCTCATATGCATGTCACACTGGTCATGTGCTCTCATACCTTTTTCTTGCATTATTAAACATGAAACACACCTATTCTTGCTTTCAGTGGTTTTTCTCATGTCTTTACAGATTCTTTATACCCCATCCTTCTGTTTTAATTCTCCCATTTTAAGTCTAGAATGATGCTTCCTTTTAATAAGGAAGTGATTTCTTTGGAAAGTAAAAAAAAAAAAAAAAAGTTAACATGGTGATTTTTAAAGGACTTTTCATGTTATCTGAATGTCCATGTTGTGGTCAAGGATATTACCTTGAATAGTCCTGGAGGGGTAAGGGAATTCTAAAATAAAACAATGTATTTTGTCAGGCAAGACACCCCATCTGCTTAAATATAATCAAGTATTTGGAGTTTTCATTTAATACTACCAATAAAAGGTATAGTGGAAAAGTGAATCCATAAGTTACTTTTACTAGATATAAAATGAAAATATTTTGGTACAGAATAGTTATTTAGTCTCATAATGAAGCCATCAAAATTACTGAATTAGTGAACACTAAAATGTGATTTCGGAGAAGGCACCCCACTCCAGTACTCTTGCCTGGAAAATCCCATGGATGGAGGAAACTGGTAGGCTGTAGTCCATAGGGTTGCTAAGAGTCGGACACGACTGAGTGACTTCCCTTTCACTTTTCACTTTCATGCATTGGAGAAGGAAATGGCAACCCATTCCAGTGTTCTTGCCTGGAGAATCCCAGGGACAGGGGAGCCTGGTGGGCTTCCGTCTATGGGGTCGCACAGAGTTGGACACGACTGAAGCGACTTAGCAGCAGCAGCAGCAGCAAAATGTGATTTATTATGTGAAGTAAAAGTTGCTCAGTCATGTCCAACTCTTTGTGACCCCATGGAGTTCTCCAGGCCAGAATACTGGAGTGGGTAGCCTTTACCATCTCCAGGGGATCTTCCCAACCCAGGGATCGAACACAGGTCTCCCACATTGCTGGTGGATTCTTTACCAGCTGAGCCACAAGGGAAGCCCAAGAATATTGGAGTGGGTAGCCTATCCCTTCTCCAGAAGATCTTCCCCTCCCAGGAATCGAACTGGAGTCTCCTGCATTGCAGGTGGATTCTTTACCAACTGAACTATCAGAGAAGCCCATATGTAAATCATATTACATATGTAATTATATGTAAATACAAAAATATGTGCTGCACTTCGGTTGCCTTCAGCTGGTTGTAATGTACACACTAAATGAAGTGTGGATTTCTTATAATTAAATATGAATACCAATTTATCTTTCAATTATTGCAGGTTATCTCAGTTACCAGGCAAATTAATATTACCTGATAAATAACTATCAGCTTCTGTAAATAATGTTCTTCTTTAACTGCTTTAACAAAAAAAGGATTTTTCCCCATCACAATTGATAAGATTTGGTGAAAGTTATCCATATGCTTAAAACTGAGTTTTATTTATAGGTACTTGGAAATATTTATAATTGTCTTTAAAATATTTTGCTATATTTGAAGATTTAGATGACTTTGATTGTCAAGGTCAGAAATAGCATCCATCTATGTTAAAGATTCTATTCTCTGAGGACATCAACAAATACACCAAAGGTCATCAGTTTTATGCCTGATTATAATTAAATATGGGATTCCCTGATGGCTCTTCAGAGTCCCTTGGACTGCAAGGAGATCAAACCAGTCAATCCTAAAGGAAGTCAGTTCTGAATATTTATTGGAAGGACTGGTTGCTGAAGCTGAAACTCCAGTACTTTGGGCATCTGAAATGAAGAACTGAGTCATTGAAAAAGACCCTGATGCTGGGAAGGATTGAAAGCAGGAGGTGGTGGGGACGACAGAGGGTGAGATGGTTGTTTGGCATCACTGCCTCACTGGACATGAGTGTGAGCAAGCTTGTAGTTTTGGTAATGGACAGGGAAGCCTTGTGTGCTGCAGTCCCTGGGGTTGCAAAGAGTCAGACATGACTGAAAGACTGAACTGAACTGACATAGGTCTAATTATTGCTCTACCAGGAGTGTCAGCTTCCGGATAGACTATTTGTTTTAATGAGAACAGCTTTTTGTTTCTTGCTTATCAGAAGAATTCTGTTAATTTTAAAAGGGTTGACAGAAGTTGGTTAGAAAACAAACCTCTGCTGCTGCTGCTGCCAAGTCGCTTCAGTCGTGTTTGACTCTCTGCGACCCCGTAGATGGCAGCCCACCAAACCTCAATTAACTCCAAATTAGTATAACTTTATTTTCAACATTATTATCCTATGCTACTTCATGTACAAGTAGTTGATAATAGTAATGTCTAATTATTGGTATAAGAAAATGCATTTAAATTCACTTCAAGTTAATTGCGGGGAAAAGGCAGTTCTAACATCTTTTGAAAATTTAAGATTTGTTTTCTCCTCACAGAAATTATGCTGTATCAGTGCTGGGGATGTGGTCTTGAAAGCAAAGACAAAGGATATAAAACTCTTTGTTTCTTAACTGTGATATTCTTGTGATTATTGAAACAGAGTCTGTGTTTATTTGTAAACTAATATAGAAAATTGAGTTAATTATAAGTAGAATTAGAAAAGAAAAAAATATTTTCTGTTACAAGTATCTAAATGTTTACTTTTAAATGTGTGTGGGGGGTGTCTTAAACAAATATCTTATTTGCCACTTAAATTTACAAAAAAAATGTTTTAACTTATGTGAGCTATGTGATACAGTCACATTATTCTATTCACTTTACAAACATCATATATGTGATTGCATTATTATGCTAATGTATTGGAATAAAAAGAAATTTAAATTTAAACATATAGCATATTAAAAAGCAGAGACATTACTTTGTCAACAAAGATCCGTCTAGTCAAAGCTATGGTTTTTCTAGTAATCATGTATGGATGTGAGAGTTGGACTATAAAGAAAGCTGAGTGCCAAACAATTGATGCTTTTGAACTGTGGTGTTGGAGAAGACTCTTGAGAGTCCCTTGGACAGCAAGGAGATCCAACCAATACACCTAAAGGAAATCAGTCCTGAATATTCATTGGAAGGACTGATGCTGAAGCTGAAACTCCAATACTTTGGCCACCTGATGTGAAGAGCTGACTCATTGGAAAAGACCCTGATCCTGGGAAAGATTGAGGGCAGGAAGAGAAGGGGATGACAGAGGATGAGATGGTTGGATGGTATCACCAACTCAATGGACATGAGTTTGAGTAAACTCTGGGAGTTGATGATGGACAGGGAGGCCTGGTGTGCTGCAGTCCATGGGGTCGCAAAGAATTGGACATGACTGAGTGACTGAAGTGAACTGAATTGAACCATTTTATAGATTATGAATGTATAGCTTGTCTACTCATATCTTTGTAGATGTATTTTAATATTTTATAAAATGCATTTGATCTTTTAGAATCGTCTTCACTAATTTCTTTTATTCCTTTTATATTTTTATGAATACTTAACAAGAACACTTTATCTTCCTTGAACCTGTTTAAAACAGATATAGTGTTATCCTTTCTAAGTTATATGAATTGCTGAAGCTTCATATCTTAGAAGCTTACCTATTTATACTCTACTAATAACTTAGCTAATGTCTTCCAAAATTATGTTTTAGACAGATATTTTATGCTTGCTTTATGGAATAAACACAAAGATGCAGGACATACTAATCTTAGTGTTTATGAGTATTTAATTTTAATAATACCTAAAGATATAGTAGGGCTTCCCTGGAGGCTCAGACAGTGAAGAATCCACTTGTAACGCAGGAGACCTGGTTTTGATCCCTGGGCAGGAATATACAGAGACTACTATTCATATTGTTTATGTTTATGAGTACTGCATTATGATAATATATGATTAATTTCCTAGATTCTCAGTGGAGAAGGAAATGGCAACCCACTCCAGTGTTCTTGACTGGAAAATCCCAGGGACGGGGGAGCCTGGTGGGCTGCCATCTATGGGGTCACACAGATTCGGACACGACTGAAGTGACTTAGCAGCAGATTCTCAGATTCGTTTAACAAAGAGATTACTAGTGGAATAAAGATATTTCTAATAATATAATGAAGAAAGCCTTAAGCTCACGATAAACCACCACTCAGATAGCAACTTGATTTTGAATAAAATCCATCTATCTAATGTGTGTTTCCAGAAAGAGAGAAAGACTAATACAACTAATACTCATATATTAGTTGAAGTTCTTTGACTTCAAAATCATTTTTCAGTATGCTATCTAAGGTTTCTACTCCTTGAGTGGTTTTGTAAGAATGTGTCTGCTTCACAAATACTTTAAACTGCTATTAATGGACATGTCCATATTTAAAGTATATAGAATATTATAAATCATCTTGTCGATTTATTGAGTTTTAATGTAAATAGCATTGTTCAAAAACTAGAAATTAATATATAACTATTTTCTCAGCAAGAATTTGAATTCTACCTGATAAGCATTTAAATAATTTCAAAAATTCATTGACTAATTTGTACACACCTGGTAATAAAATAAAAATTTGAATCATAGTTCAGAACCACTTTTAGTTATAATGTGGGCAAGGGAGGAAGAAAAGTAGATTTATGTCTGTATGGATAGAGACAGTGATAAAATAAATACCACTGCTATGGTAAATCGGAGAAGGCAATGGCACCCCACTCCAGTACTCTTGCCTGGAAAATCCCATGGATGGAGGAGCCTGGTAGGCTGCAGTCCATGGGGTTGCTAAGAGTTGGATACAACTGAGCGACTTCACTTTCACTTTTCACTTTCATGCACTGGAGAAGGAAATGGCGACCCACTCCAGTGTTCTTGCCTGGGGAATCCCAGGGATGGGGGAGCCTGGTGGGCTGCTGTCTACGGGGTCGCACAGAGTCGGACATGACTGAAGTGACTTAGCAGCAGCAGCAGCTATGGTAAATAATATTCAGTAACATTTCCTGTTTCAACATTCATTAAGCACCAGTTTTGTAGAGGAACTATTAATCAAATAAGGCCATCACATTTACTGTTTTATAAAATCTGAGAAATAAATATCTGAATAACTAATAATTCATAATGATAAATGACTTAATTCATATGTATAATATGTATAAGGTACTACAGAAACACAAAATGAACAATTCATTAATTTTGCAGTGATAGGACAATGGAGATTTTAAGGGAAGTTACAAATTGGAAATGATAGTAGAGTACTTTAACACCCCCACTTACACTAATGGACAGATCATCAAGACAGAAAGTTAATAAGGAAACACAAGCTTTAAATGACACATTATACCAGATGGACCTAATTGATATTTATAGGACATACCATCCAAAAGCAGCAGAATGCACTTTCTTCACAAGTGCACATGAAACATTTTTCAGGTTGATCATATATTGAGTCAAAAAGCAAGTCTGTGTAATTAAAGAAATTTGAGAAATTTGAAATTGTATCAAGCATTGTTTCCCAACCACAGTACTATGAGGTTAGAAATTAAGTACAGAAAAACAACAACAGCAGCAACAACCACTGTAAAACAAATACATGGAGGCTAAACAATATGCTACCATATAACCAAGCAATCACTGAAGAAATCAGAGTGGAAATAAAAATAAATATCTAGAAACAAATGACAACAAAAACACAGTGACCCAAAATGTATGGGAAGCAGCAGAATTAGTTCTAAGAGCAAAGTTTATAGGAATGCAGTCCTACCTCAAGTAACAAGAAAAAGCCCAAATAGATGTGTTTCTTTTGGAGCTTAAAGAATAAAAGTAATTTGGTGGTGATGAAAAGAGTAATGCTGATAATAGTATCAAAGCCGGTGGATGGAATTCCACATGGAGCCATGATCACAAGATAAAAAGTGTCTTGTAGTGTAAAAAGCTTTCAAGTATGGAATGGATAAGGTAAAACTCTTTTGGAGGGAGAATATATTGACACTGGAAAGGATGTAAGGGGTTGTGAGTGAAAGTGGCTCAGTTGTGTCTGACTCTTTGCGACCCCATGGACTTTACAGTCCATGGAATTCTCCAGGCCAGAATACTGGAGTGAGAAGTCTTTCCCTTCTGCAGGGGATCTTCTTAACCCTGGGATTGAACCCAAGTCTCCCACATTGCAGGCAGATCCTTTATCAGCTGAGCCACAAGGGAGGCCCAAGAATACTGGAGTGGGTAGCCTATCCCTTCTTCAGCTGGATCTTCCTGACCTAGGAATCAAGCCGGAGTCTCCTGCATTGTAAAGCATAGGGAAGGCATAAAAGCAGAGAGATAATCTAAGAGGCTATTGTAAGAACTCCTGTAAATATTTTAGAAGGTAATCACAGTTCTGTATCTAGTAATAGGACTGAGGAAAATAGTCTAAAATTATTTTTTATAAAACCTACTAATCTAAAATTAATCTGGTATTGTTACTTGTGTTCTAACATAAAATTATTAACTAATAACAATTTTATGAGTGACACTGTCATTGATTATGCCTGGAAAATTATCTATTTAAATGAAGATATTTTAAATCATACTCATAATTCACATGGATAATTTATATAGATAATTGATTTTTATATATAATGTGGTTATGTATTTGATCACTAATGTCTTTTTTCATCAAATAGTAGAGCACATTAAGAAAACTCTTCCCCAGATCTTATGGCTTTGTACTGTGTTTGGGAATTACAGAATTATATGTATGTTTTAAGAAATATATAAAACCTAATAATTAATTTGAATTAATAAATTAAATAATATGATAAATGTATATATATATAAAGACATTTTTTCTTAAGGGTATTAGGTAATATATCTTTCTAAAAGTGAAAGTGTAAAAGTGTTAGTCGTTCAGTCATGTCCTACTCTTTGTGACCCATGGACTGTAGCCAACAAGGCTCCTCTGTCCATGGAATCCTCCAGCAAAGAATGATGGAGTGGGTATTCATTCTCTTCTCCAGGGGATCTTCCTGACCCAGGGACTGAACCTGGGTGTCCTGCATTGCAGGCAGATCGTTTACTGTCTGAGCCACCAGGGAAGCCCCAATACCCTTTTACCTGAAGCAAAGGATTGAACAAATATTCATCTAAAAGAATATTTAATTATTTGAGTATTTTTCCAGTGTTCACCTTTTATGTTGTTGTTTCCTGAGAGAGTTCTATGTAAAGTTATAAATAGCATCACATTGGATGCATTTTATATACAATTACATTTTATGGTATGCATTAAAATTTCAAAGAATATTGTGACAGTTAATCATGAAGTAAAGTCAAGAGGAATGCTTTTAGTGGAAGAAAATGGCTCAAAATGCCTGATTCAACTCTTTTGCATATATAGAAAAATTATGTGTGACATAATGTAAAGATACACTTGTGGTTATGCTATGGAACATAAAATATTAAAATTTTAGCTTGTAAAAAATAGCTGATGAATTCCAGAAGTGAAGTCAATAACCAATTCAACTCATCTACTGGAAAGACAATTACTTTAAGAAAAATAGCTTTCATACACCTGTGATTACATTTAAGAGAATAATATTGAGCACAATTCCTGGAATTATGCTCCTAATATCAATTATTCTTGTTTACCAGAATTTATAATCAGTATCAATTAATAATGCATGCTATGGTACAATATAATCTCAGTATGTAAGAAAAGTGAGCCTTTATCTCTTGGTATTTATCTTTGAAGGAAACTACTCTGTATGAACTCTTAAATCTCAGCTAAAGCCTTGTGTGCATAAAAAGCTTTGTTTTGCTTTTCTAAAGGTGTTCATCTTTCTCATCATTAACTTTATTTTATTTTATCATAGTCAATGTTAAGTTCTTTAAGTATTATCATGATTAATAACCCTTTCCTTGAATTCAGTCTGACATTTTGCTGTGATTTATAATACTGGAGTCAGATCACTAAGAACAGACTTGTGCTTTTTATTGTTGGAAAAACTTTGTTTTCATTTCAATTCATTACTCTTATATTAAGGTCAGAGTTGAAGACCAAAACCTGATATACTTGTTTATTACTTTATTTCATTTTCTGGTGTGCTGCTGTGTTCATTTTTGTGTAAGATACTTATTCTTCTTCCTGGTCTTATATTTACAACTGTTAATTTTTTTATTGTTGTTATTTCACCTTTACTTCTCTTCTTCAAGTGGTTTTGCACCAACGCACTTACAACATCCACTTCAATGTTTTAAGAAAGGTGAAAAGACAGCCTTCAGAATGGGAGAAAATAATAGCAAATGAAGCAACTGACAAACAACTAATCTCAAAAATATACAAGCAACTCCTACAGCTCAACTCCAGAAAAATAAATGACCCAATCAAAAAATGGACCAAAGAACTAAATAGACATTTCTCCAAAGAAGACATACATAGGGCTAACAAACACATGAAAAGATGCTCAACATCACTCATTATCAGAGAAATGCAAATCAAAACCACTATGAGGTACCATTTCACACCAGTCAGAATGGCTGCGATCCAAAAGTCTACAAGCAATAAATGCTGGAGAGGGTGTGGAGAAAAGGGAACCCTCTTACACTGTTGGTGGGAATGCAAACTAGTACAGCCACTATGGAGAACAGTGTGGAGATTCCTTAAAAAACTGGAAATAGAACCACATTTTAACATGATTAGTGCCCTATAAATCTTCCTAGAGTCATTTAAGGCTAGGTTAGATAGAATATAAAACGTGCATCATCATAAAGAGAAACAACAAAAGAGTCTCTAAAAATGTTTTTCTTAGAAAAAAGTAACCCAACAGAAAAGAAGAGGCACTTGAGTTTGTTTCTTATAATTGTTTCTTAGAATGGTGATTGCACTCCTTGATATTTCATTATCTTTTGTGTGGGCTCATATTCCTTTGAAAGAGTCATCTGCTTTTTTAAAATAACTTTTACTTTCAGTTCAGTTGCTCAGTCGTGTCCAACTCTTTGCGACCCCATGGACTGCAGCACGTCAGGTCTCCCTGTCCATCACCAACTCCCAGAGTTTACTCAAACTCATGTCCATTGAGTCAGTGATGCCATCCAACCATCTCATCCTCTGTCATCCCCTTCTCCTCCTGCCTTCAGTCTTTCCCAGGATCAGGGTCTTTTCCAATGAGTCAGCTCTTCGCATCAGGTGGCCAAAGTATTGGAGTTTCAGCTTCAACATCAGTCCTTCCAATGAATATTCAGGACTGATTTCCTTTAGGATAGACTGGTTGGATCTCCTTGCAGTCTAAGGGATTCTCAAAAGTCTTCTCGAACACCACAGTTTAAAAGCATCAATTCTTTGGTGCTTAGCTTTCTTGATAGTCCAGCTCTCACATCTGTACATGACTACTGGAAAATTCATAGCCTTGACTAGACAGAACTTTGTTGGCAAAGTAATGTCTCTGCTTTTTAATATGCTCTCTAGGTTGATCATAACTTTTCTTCCAAGGAGTAAGCGTCTTTCAATTTCATGGCTGCAGTCACCATATGCAGTGATTCTAGATCCCCCCAAAATAGTCTGCCACTGTTTCCACTGTTTCCCCATCTGTTTGCCATGAAGTAATGGGACTGGATACCATGATCTTAGTTTTCTGAATGTTGAGCTTTAAGCCAGCTTTTTCACTCTCCTCTTTTACTTTCATCAAGAGGCTCTTTAGTTCTTCTTTGCTTTCTGACATAAGCGTGGTATCATCTGATATTTCTCCAGGCCATTTTTTACTTTGGTTGACAGATAAAAACCCATATCCCCGTGTTTCTCCTGAGGAATTGATGTCTACGTGCATACTGAGAAAAGGGGAAGATAACCTCACACAAAAAGTCTGGCATTTCATCCGGGCTGAAAAATCTTGTTTGGTTCACATAATCAGGCTATTCTGGCCCTCAAGGAATATCTCTGTATCACTGCTCAAAGCAATTCTATTTCTGTAAAGCTTTTCTCTATGTAATCACTTATGTCACAGAGTAAAAAGGAAAGGGGTAAGAAAAGACCAAGCAGGGACATACTTATTTGACTTCATCTCTTATTTTATGTATCCCATCTCAGCCTGACTTATTATTATTATTATAATTGAACTGCACCTAGGTTGATTTGAGTTAGGGCTGCTGTGCTGTGTTTTGTTTTAGCACTTTGGTACTCTTGGGCCTCCAAGGGGTCTTCCTGGGAAAGAATAAGGAAAGGAAAAGAGTACAGTTCAAAAACTCCCATGCCCATTCTCTGGCATCTGCTCCATTTTCACATGACATTGCCATTCAACCTACCAGAACATCTGATTTAACACTATGTATCAGTCACCTGAATTATTTCTCAGGGGAATAAAGTGAAATTCAGGGATACATCAGCTTCCCTCTTCCTTCTGTTGGATCTCCCAACTTTTACACTTATTTAGAATTTATTATGTGAAAGGACAGTACATATGATGTTTTGTCCATTGATTATTGAATTATAAAAAAGTTCTCCTCTGGGAACTGATTAATTTAATTTTGCTGCTACTGCTGCATCACTTCAGTCGTGTCCGACTCTGTGCGACCCCATAGACGGCAGCCCACCAGGCTCCCCTGTCCCTGGGATTCTCCAGGCAAGAACATTGAAGTGGGTTGCCATTTCCTTCTCCAATGCATGAAAGTGAAAAGTGAAAGGGAAGTCGCTCAGTCATGTCTGACTCTTAGTAACCCCATGGGCTACAGCCTACCAGGCTCCTCCATCCATGGGATTTTCCAGGCAAGAGTACTGGAGTGGGGTGCTATTGCCTTCTCCGAATTTAATTTTAGATTTCCACAAAAAATGAAATCAATTGACTATAGATTCTAATAACGTTCTTACAGTTCACCAGTCTGGTGGCCTGTGGTAAAGAATCTGCCTGCCAATGCAGGAGACACAGGTTCAATTCCTGGAAAGTCCCCTGGAGAAGGAAATGGCAACCCACTCCAGTGTTCTTGCCTGGGAAATCCCAGGACAGAGGAAGCTGGTGGACTCAGTCCATGGGATCACGAAAGAGAAAAATAGGACTTAGCAACTAAACAACAAGCTCACCAGTCCACTGGTAGATCATATTTTACTACCTGAAAAGCACATTTGCTTTGATGACCTATTCCTAGAAACTTTTACTTGTTTATCACAAAATTTCTGTCAAGTAAATAATTCCTTGCATAAAACTGATGCTACATCCTTTATTGTTCTTGTAAAGAATATGAATGTTGGATTAAATTATTTCATGTGGAACATTTAACTTTATACTGCATTTTAAATGTACTCTGATGCCCATAACTTCTTTATCAGCAATAAAAATGAGCTAAGATAGAAGCAGTCTACATTTCTCTTTGGTGTGCTCAGCTCAAAGGTCCAAGTAGACAAATCTTTTGATTGTTCATCACAAGTGCTTACTGTCTTTCAGAACATAAGATTCTTAGGATTAAGGCAGACTGATCTTAAAGTGAATGTGACTATATTTGAGTTTGCATTTTTCTCTTTCGCAGAATATGTAAAATCACTCCATAAAGCTCCAGAAAAAGGTAAAATAAAGGTGATGTGAAAGAAACACTTTCTTTTTTATTTGCTCAGTTCTCATCTCTAGTTAATTATATAGATAAGGTAGAAACAATAAAATTTCCTATCCAGAGAAATACAGCTGAGTCTTAAAATGTTAATCAAGTCAGAATAAAAAACCAAGAGGGTCACCTGTAAATAACTAGGAGAGTCACCCAAGAAATTACATAGCCTCTTTATTTGGCATCATAAACTACTTACTCCTACCCTTCCCTCTCTATATGAAAAAAAAAATTGTTACATTTATCATATTATAATCAAGCCAACAGAGTTGAGGGATTGATTCCTTGCTCAATAGGAGCTTTCTGTAATATTCCTGAAAATTTATTTTTGTGAGAGTGGCTTGTGTTTAAAGCAATAGGTTTTAAAAAAATTCTGCTGTCTTATCCTTCACAATGGTGGAAACATCCAGTGGAATCTTGCTCGAATATTGATTCTGGGAACACAAATCTTTTTCTTCCCCTGCTAATGTTAAGATGGATTAGGTTCATCTGATTATTTCCTGCTCATTTGTTTTTGTTGTTGCTCAGTCACTTGGTAATGTCCAATTCTTTGCGACCCTGTGGACTGCAGCACAACAGGTTTCCCTGTCCATCACCATCTCCTGGTACTTGCTCAAACTCATGTCCATTGAATCAGTAATGCCATCCAACCATCTCATCCTCTGTTGTCCCCTTCTCCTCCTGCCTTCAATCTTCCTCAGGATCAGGGTCTTTTCTAATAAGTCAGCTGTTTGCATCAGGAGGTCAAAGTAGTGGTGCTTGAGTTTCAGCAAAATTTCCTCCAATGAATATTCAGGACTGATTTGATCTTGCAGTCCAAGGGACTCTCAAGAGTCTTCTCCAACACCACAGTTCAAAAGCATCAATTCTTCAGTGTTCAGCCTTGTTTATGGTCCAACTCTCACATCCATACATGACTACTGGAAAAACCATAGCTCTGACTATATGGATCTATGTTGGTAAAATAATGTCTGCTCTTCAATATCCTAAGTTGGTCATGACTTCCCTGGTGGCTCTGATGGTAAAGTGTCTGCCTACAATGCGGGAAACCCAGGTTTGATCTCTGGGTTGGGAATATCTCCTGGAGAAGGAATGAGAACCCACTCGAGTATTCTTGCCTGGAAAATCCCATGGACGGAGGAGCCTGGTAGGCTACAGTCCATGGGGTCCCAAAGAGTCACTGAGTGACTTCATTTTCACTTTCTAGGTTGGTCATAATTTTTCTTCCAAGGAACAAGTGTCTTTTAATTTCATGGCTGCAGTCACCATCTGCAGTGATTTTGGAGCCCAAGAAAACAAAGTCTCTCACTGTTTTCATTGTTTCCCCATCTGTTTGCCATGTAGTGATGGGAATGGATGCCACGACCTTGGCTTTTTGAATGTTGATTTTTAAGCTAGCTTTTTCATTCTCCTCTTTCACTTTTATCAACAGGGTTTTTAGTTCCTGTTTGCTATCTGCCATAAGGGTGGTGTCATCTGCATATCTGAGGTTATTGATATTTCTCCTGGCAATCTTGATTCCAGCTTGTGCTTCACCCAATCCAGCATTTCGCATGATGTACTCTGCATATATGTTAAATAAGCAGGGTGACAATATACAGCCTTTTCATACCCCTTTTGCAGTTTTGAAGCAATCCATATTTCCATGTCTGGGTCTAACTGTTGCTTCTTGACTTGCATACAGGTTTCTCAGGAGGCAGGTAAGGTGGTCTGGTATTCCCATTTCTTTAAGAGTTTCCCTCAGTTTGTTTTGACCCACACAGTCAAAGGCATTAGTGTAATCAATGAAGCAGAAAGAAAGTGAAAGTTACTCAGTCATGTTGGGCTCTTTGCCACCCCAATTGACTATACAGTCCATAGAATTCTCCAGCCCAGAATACTGGAATGGGTAGTTTTTCCCTTCTTCAGAAGATCTTTGTAACCCAGGGATTGAACCTAGGTCTCCCACACTGCAGGCAGATTCTTTACCAACTGAGCCACAAGGGAAGCCCAAGAATACTGGAGTGGGTTGCCCTTCCCTTCTCCAGAGGATCTTCCTGACTCAGGAATTGAACCGGGGTCTCCTACCTGGCAGGTGGATTCTTTACCAAGTGAGCTGTGAGGGAAGCCCTAGTAGATGAATGAAGCAGAAGTAGATGCCTTTCTGGACTTATCTTGGTTTTTCTATGATCCAGTGGATATTTGCAGTTTGATTTCTGGTTCCTCTTCTTTTTATAAATCCAGCTTGACCAAAGTTCTCAGTTCATGTACTGTTGAAGCCTGGCTTGGAGAATTTTTGAGCATTACTTTGCTAGCATGTAAATGAGTGCAGTTGTTTGGTAGTGTTAACATTCTTTGGCATTGCCCTTCTTTGAGATTGGATCTTTTCCAGTCTTGTGGCCACTGCTGAGTTTCCATATTTGCTGGCATATCGGGTGCAACACTTTAACAGCATCATCTTTTAGTATTTGAAATAACTCAGCTGGAATTCCATCACCTTCACTAGCTTTGTTCATAGTGATGCTTCCTATGGCCCACTTTACTTCACACTCCAGGATGCCTGGGTCTAGATGAGTGATCACACCATCATGGTTATCTGGGTCATTAAGATCTTTTTTGTATAGTTCTTTTGTGTGTTCTTTCCTTGTGGCTCAGCTGATAAAGAATCTGCCTGCAATGTGGGAGACCTGGGTTCAGTCCCTGGGTTAGGAAGATCTGCTGCAGAAGGGAAAGGCTACCCACTCAAGTATCCTGGCCTGGAGAATTCCATGGACTGTATACACCATGGGGTCTCAAAGAGTCAGACACAACTGAGCGACTTCCACTGTGTCTGTTCTTGCCACCTCTTCTTAATATCCTCTGCTTCTGTTAGGTCCATACTATTTCTGTCCTTTATTGTACCCATATTTACATGAAATAGTCCTTGGTATCTCTAATTTTCTTGACAAGATCTCTAATCTTTCCCATTCTATTGTTTTTCTCTATTTCTTTGCATTGTTCTCTTGGGAAGGCTTTCTTGTCTCTCCTTGCTATTCTTTATTCTGCTGCTGCTGCTGCTAAGTCACTTCAGTCGTGTCCAACTCTGTGCGACCCCATAGACGGAAGCCCACCAGGCTCCCCTGTCCCTGGGATTCTCCAGGCAAGAACACTGGAGTGGGTTGCCATTTCCTTCTCCAATGCATGAAAGTGAAAAGTGAAAGGGAAGTCGCTCAGTTGTGTGCGACTCTTAGCGACCCCATAGACTACAGCCCACCAGGCTCCTCCATCCATGGGATTTTCCAGGCAAGAGTGTGGAGTGGGGTGCCATTGCCTTCTGTTCCAAATATGCTATGTGTGTGTGCATGCTCAGTTGCACAGTCATGTCTGACTCTTTGTTATCCCATGGACTGTAGCCCACCAGGCTCCTATGTCCATGGAATTTTTCTGGCAAGAATATTGGAGTGGGTTGCCATTTCTTACTCCACAGGATCTTCTTGAACCAGGTATTGAACCCATGTCTCTTGAGTCTCCTGTATTGTCAGCCAGATTCTTTATCACTGCACCACCTTGCAAGCTATGTTTTATCTTAAATGAGGTTATGCTAGTGATCTATGTACCATGACTGTGATGATGCCTACTTATCTCTTCCCTCTTAAGAAGTTTTAATGAGATATCTGTCCCAGTTCTTTGCTAAGATACCTGGAATTTGGAGGAAAGGACCCTTCAGAGACATCACATTTGTCTCTCATTGGTAGGACTAACTTCTCCATGCCTTCTCTTGCACCAAGCTTATGAACAGAAAAGCCATGGTCTGTGTGATGTATTGCTATTGAAACTTAGAGGACATGACTCTCTGAAGAGTGAAGGAGTGATTACAGACATTTCAGTTACATCCATTCAGTTCAGGGGAAAAAAAACAAAAATCATTGTGGGAAAGCTTAAATAATTATGTTTTTAAATGTCAAGAGTTATATTAAATGCATGGGAAAAGATCTAGTCTTCCTTTATTTAAAGCACTCTGTCAGAACAACTGTATTATTTAAGATGTTCTGAGATTGTATATCCTAAGGCTACTTGGGTTCTGGAAGGTTAATTTTGTTTTTATAGATACTTTCCTAATTCATTGTGACTCAAAGTGACTCCCCAGTTGCATTCCTGAGACCTTTCCTTTGTCTTTATTTCCATGGATAAGTCTGCTTTGTATCAATGGTATCACATGGTATACAAAATAAATTATATTTTGTTTGAAATTTATTATACAGAAACAACTTATCTTAAATATAATAATATAGACAGGGGTATAGAGCTATATATTCTTCCTACCATTGCTCTGGCAATTTAATTCCTTTTCAGGTATAACAATAGAGTTACTTAAAATGCTTGCATGATTTTTTTTTATAAAATAAAGATTTTATATATATATATATATAAAATAAAGAACTGACTCATTGGAAAAGACCCTGGTGGTGGGAACGATTGAAGGTGGGAGAAGAAGGGGACAACAGAGGATGAGATGATTGGATGGCATCACCGACTCAATGGACTTGAGTTTGGGTGAACTCTGAGAGTTTGTGATGGACAGGGAGGTCTGGTGTGCTGCGTTTCATGGGGTCACAAAGAGTCAGACACAACTGAGCGACTGAACTGAACTGAACTGAGGAAGTCAAAAGATACCTGGAGTAACAGGCAAGTTTGGCATTGGAATACAAAAATGAAGCAAGGCAAAGGCAAACAGAGTTTTGTCAAAAGAACATGCTGGTCATAGAAAACACCCATTTTCAACATCCTAAGAGACCATGCCTATTGTGGCTCAGACGGCAAAGCGTCTGCCCGCAATGTGGGAGACCCGGGTTCGATCCCTGGGTCAGGAAGATTCCCTTAGAGAAGGAAATGGCAACTCAATGGCAACTCACTCCAGGACTCTTGCCTGGAAAATTCCATTGATGGAGGAACCTGGTAGGCTACAGTCCATGGGGTTACAAAGAGTCGGACACAACTGAGCAATTTCAGTTTAACTGTTTCAAGAGATGATGCTACACATTGACCTGACCAGATAGTCAATATTGAAACCAGATTGATTATGTTATTTGCAGCCAAAGATAACAGTCAGCAAAAACAAGACCTAAAGTTGACTGTGGTTCAGATCATGGGTTCCTTATTAAAAAATTCAGGCTTAAATTGAAGAAAGTAGAAAAAACCACTAGGCCATTCAGGTTTGACCTAAATCGAATCCCTTATGATTATATACTGGAGGTGATGGACAGATGCAAGGGACTAGATCTGGTAGACAAACTGCCTGAAGAACTACAGATGAAAGCCCATAACATTGTATAGGAGGCAGTGACTAAAACATCCCAAAGAAATAGAAATGCAAGAAGGCAAAGTGATTGTCTCAGGATGATCTACAAATAGCTGAGGAAAGAAGAGAAGTGAAAGACAAGGTATAAAGAGAACGATGTACCCAACTGAATGCAGTTCCACAGAAGAGCAAGGAGAGATAGGAAGGCCTTCATAAATGAACAATGCAAAGAAACAGAGGAAAACAATATAATGGAAAATACTAGAGATCTCTCGAGAAAGTTGGAGATATCAAAGGACAACTTCATGCATGGATGGGCATGATAAAGGACCTAACTGAGGCAGAAGAGATTAAGAAGAGGTGGCAAGAATACATAGAAGAACTAGGCAAAAAAAGGTCTTAATGACTCAGATAACCACAATAGTGTGGTCACTCTTCTAGAGCCAGACATCCTGGAATGCATGGTCAAGTAGACCTTAGGAAGCATTACTATGAACAAAGCTATTGCAGGTGATGGAATTCCAGCTGAGCTACTTAAAATCTTAAAGATGATACTGTTAAAGTACTGTGCTAAGTATGTCAACAAATTTGGAAAACTCAGCAGTGGCCACAGAGCTGGAAAAAGTCAGTTTTCATTCCAATCCCAAAGAAGGAAGATACAAAAAAGTGTTCAAACTACAGCACTAGTGAGCTCATTTCACATGCTAGCAAGGTTATGGTGAAAATCCTTCAAGATAGGCTTTAGCAATACATGAACTGAGAACATGCAGATGCACAAGCTGGGTTTCAAAGAGGTACAGGAACAAGAGATCAAACTGCCAACATTCTTTAAAGCATGGGGAAAGCAAGGGAGCTCTAGAAAACCTTTTGCTTCATTGACTAAGCTAAAGCCTTTGAAAGTGTAGATCACAAAAAATTGTGGAAAATTCTTAAAGAGATGGAATTACCAGACCACCTTACCTGTCTCCTGAGAAACCTGTAAGCAGGTCAAGAAGCAATAGTTAGAACCAAACATAGAGCAACTGACTGGTTCAAAATTGAGAAAGGAATATGAAAATACTGTGGCCCTGCTTATTTAACTTATATGCAGAGTACATCATGCGAAATGCCAAGTTGGATGAAACACAAGCTGGAATCAAGATTGCTGGGAGATATATCAACAATCTCAGATATTCATGAGATTCATGAATAAAATAAAATTATTCATATTACATTAGAAAATAAATATTACATTTCTCTAATAGCAGAAAGTGAAGAGGAACTAAAGAGCATCTTGATGAGGGTGAAAGAATGGAGAAAAAAAGTTGATTTGAAACTCAGCATTCAAAAAACTAAAATCTTAGTATCTTATCCCATCACTTCATGGCAAATAGAAAGAGAAAAAGTGGAAGCAGTGACAGATTTTATTTTCTTGGGCTCCAAAATCACTGAAGACAGTGACTGCAATCACAAAATTAAGACACTTGCTCCTTGGAAGGAAAGCTATGACAAACCTAGACAACATATTAAAACATCACTTTTCTGACAAAGGACTGTGTAATCAAAGTTATGGTTTTTCCAGTAGTCAGGTACAGATGTGAGAGTTGGATGATAAAGAAGGCTGAAAAAGTGAAAATTGCTCAGTCATGTTCCACTCTTTGCAACCCCATGGACTATATAGTCCATGAAATTCTCCAGGCCAGAATACTGGAGTGGGTAGCCTTTCTCTTCTCCAGGGGATCTTCCCAACTCAGAGATCAAACCCAGATCTCCCACACTGAAAGTGGATTCTTTACCAGCTGAGCCATCAGGGAACCCCAAGAATACTGAAGTAGGTAGCCTGTACTTTCTCCAGGGGAACTTTCTGACCAGAGAATTGAACTGGCTTCTCCTGCACTGCAGGTGGATTCTTTACCAGCTGAACTATAAGGGAAGTCCGAAAGAAGGCTGATCACTGAATAACTGATGCTTTCAAACTGTGGATCTGGAGAAGACTTTTGAGAGTCCCTTGGACTGTAAAGAGATCAAACCAATCAATCCTAAAGGAAATCAGTCCTGAATACTCACTGAAAGGACTGATGCTGAAGCTGAAACTCCAGTACTTTGACCACCTAATGCTCAGAGCCAACTCATGGGAAAATACTTGATGCTTGGAAGCATTGCAGGCAAAAGGAGAAGAGGATGACAGAGGGGGACATGGCTATATAGAATCACTGATTCATTGGACATGAATTTGAGCAAATTCTGAGATATAGTGGAGGATGGAGGAGGCTGGTGAGCTGCAGTCCATGAGGTCACAAAGAACCAGAGATGACAGAGATTGAACAACTACAGCTATATTTTGGTAATTCTAAAAAAATAGCCTACATCACTTTTGATTCTTTGAAATTTAAAGTAAAATAAATGATCCCTAAGTGTCTCTATTGAACTTGAACTGCACTTAATAACGTTGTCTCTCATAGTTAGCATTTTAACCTTCTCTAATTACTCCATTTCCTTCCAAACATTTGCTCAAATAAATAGAACAGTTGAAATTCCCTTCAAATCATTTCTTTAAAAAAATGTTTTATTTCATGAATATCTTTAATCATACTATGTCTTTGTGACTTCCTGGATTTAAATGATTTCCCTCTCCTGGAGTCAACACTCAAGTAATCTATATCTAGGAAATCCATGAGTGATCACTATCTTCATCATTGAAATTAATGCAGTGTTGACAGGTTAGACCTTGAAAAGTACAGATTCTCTTTTAAGTTAATATTATAGGGATCTTAATTTTGGTAGTTACTCCTTTTACATGCATAAACTGAGCAAAGAATGAAGTCAGTCATGTAAATTTATTATTCAACAAAATTCATTTTGTATTTCTTTAAAAATTGTGTTTCTGTAACTAATTGAGCAATTTTCAAGATTATCTCTTTCACAATGACAACAGTAGCCATTCTGCAATCTACTGTTCTGCAAACAACCACAATAATATTGTATACATTTATTAATATTTTTATTTTGAGTGATATTTTACCATTTAAAGAGATTTTAATATTCTAAGAAAATATTGTTTAACATATTCAGAATATGGATACATAAATTTATTGAGCGAGATTTTGATTTTGGAGTTCTCAAGTATTAATTTTTATTATTTAGAGATAGTAATAGTATTAAAATTTTAAATGAAGAAGAAAAGCATACTGTTCTCAGTAAGAATATTAGAAAATATTTAAAAATGCATAAACTTAATAAATCTTATTAGGTCAAATAGCCAAATATACATCCAAGTACTTTAAAAATATGTTCTCCCAAAAGAATGAAAAGAAAAGCCAGAATACTGGGAGAAAATATTTGTAAAAGGCATAGCTGATACAAGGCAATTATCCAAATTTATGAAAAACTCTTAACACTCAAATGAGAAAATGAGCAACCCGATTAAGAAGTAGGCCAAAGACTTTCACAAACATACCAAAGAAAAGGGCCTCCCTGTTGGCTCAGATGGTAAAGAATTCACCTGCAACGCGGGAGACCTGTCTTTGATCCCTGGGTTGGGAAGGTCACCTGAAGGAGGGCATGGCAATCCACTTCAGTATTCTTGCCTGGAGAATATCATGAACATAGGGGCCTGGCGGGCTACAGTCCATGGGGTCACAAAGAGTCGGACACAACTGAGCGACTAAGCACAGCATCAGAGAAAAAATATAAATGACAAATAGTATAAGAAAAGTTGTTCCACATCGATTGTCATCAGGGAGATGCAAATTAAAACAATGAGATACCACTGTGCAGATATTAGAATGTTTAACCTATGGAATACAACAATGCTAAATTCTGGCAAGCATGTGTAGCAATAGGAGCTATCATTCATTTGTGGATGGTGGGAGAGAGTTTAGCAGTTTCTTACAATACTAAACATATTATTACAATAAGATCTAGCAAGATTTTGCTCCTTGATATTTACTCAAAAAAGTTGATAATATATATCCTCACAAAAACCTACATGTAGTTTATACATTTTATAGTAGCTTTATCCATACTTGCCCAAACTTGGAAACAATCTATATCCTTCAGGAGGCAAATGGATAAATAAAGTGTGGTACATTCAGAAGATGGAACATTATTCAGTGCTAAAAATAAATGAGCTACCAAGCCATGCAAAGATGTAGAGGAATCTTAAATGCATGTTAAGAAGTGAAATAAACTAATATGAAAAGCTACACAGTCTGATTCTAACTATGTAACATTCTGCTAAAAGCAAAGCTATTAAAACAGTAAAAATATCCAGGTTTCCAGGTGTTGCCAGGAGAAAGGAATGAATACATAGAGCACAGAAGGTTTTTACGGCTGTGAGAATACTCTGTATGATTCTATAATGGTGAATACATGTATTATACATTTGTTCAAACCCATATAATATGCAATCACTCAAGGTGAGCTGTAATGTAAAGTTTGGATTTCGAGTAATAATGATATTTCAATGTAGATTGATCAGTCATAACTAATGAATCATTCTGGTGGGGAATGTTTATAATAGCAGAAGCTGTGCATGTTTTGGGCAGGGGATTGATGTGAAATATCAATTTTTCTACCAACTAAAACTCCTCTAAAAAACAGTCTGTACCAAAAGGAAAAAAAAATGCACCCTAGATTTATTTATTTTTTTTGCATTGATTGATTTTATTTTTAAACTTTACATAATTGTATTAGTTTTGCCAAATATCAAAATGAATCCGCCACAGGTATACATGTGTTCCCCATCCTGAACCCTCCTCCCTCCTCCCTCCCCATACCATCCCTCTGGGTCGTCCCAGTGCACTAGCCCCAAGCATCCAGTATCATGCATCGAACCTGGACTGGCAACTCGTTTCTTACATGATATTTTACATGTTTCAATGTCATTCTCCCAAATCTTCCCACCCTCTCCCTTTCCCACAGAGTCCATAAGACTGTTCTATAGATCAGTGTCTCTTTTGCTGTCTCGTACACCGGGTTATTGTTACCATCTTTCTAAATTCCATATATATGAGTTAGTATACTGTATTGATGTTTTTCCTTCTGGCTTACTTCACTCTGTATAATAGGCTCCAGTTTCAGATACCAGCAGGCAGGCACACTCCAGTATTCTTGCCTGGAGAATCCCAGGGATGGGGAGAGCCTGGTGGGCTGCCGTCTATGGGGTCACACAGAGTTGGATACAACTGAAGTGACTTAACAGCAGCAGCAGCAGCAGGCAGGCAACCTGAATACCTGAATCAGTTGCATGACTAAGTTATTTTATTTATACAATCTTATTTTTTTTGAATATTGGTAGTTCGTTGACCTTAATTTAATTGACTAATTGGTCTTTAAGTGGGCAAAGTTTTTTTTACTGTCATTAACATTAACAAATTAATTTATGCCTTTGCTACTGAAGTCCTCATTTCATTGTTGTCCTAATTAAGGCAGTATAAACTTTTCAAACTTGACAAAAATAAAGGAAGGGTACGCTTAATATTTCTGTGCAAAATTGTTTATTTAATTTATTTCCTATCACCATTTTCACATTTCTTTACATGTAAAGGGTATATGTTTATTATTTTATGTTATTCTCTTCAAAACAGAAAATATATCTAAGGTCTTACAGTACTGTCTTCACCTCCTCATCAAATAACTGTTCTGCTTAGAATTATATCATCGGTATCCTTGATGAAGTTCCAACATACATAGGAAAATGCTTATAACTCTTTGCTTAGGCTTTAAATAGACACCACTCATCAGAATTATTGTCCTATGTAGACTCTCTTGTAAAACCTTCAAATGTAATCAGTAGTGAAGAGCAAATTAATGAGGGCAGTGTGATAACTGAGATAAACATAATAATAATGAAGCTTCTACTTAAGAAAGTCTGGAAACAAACATAAATTTTGTTGAAAACATATTCAAAATGACAGATATGTTATTTATCAGGGAAGGAAAAATGACGATCGTAAGTGAGAATTCAAAAAATAAAAGAACAAAGTGGTCAAATCCTGTAAGGGAAAAAAAAACATACACACACACACATACACACACATACATATATCAGGACCTTAGTATTAGTATTAGTTGCTCAGTCGTGTCTGACTCTTTGCTACCCCATGGACTGTATCCCACCAGGCTCCTCTGTCCATGGAATTCTCCAGGCAAGAAAACTAGAGTGGGTTGCCATTCCCTTCTCCAACCTCAGGACCTTAGACTACTTTAAATTATAATGCTACCACAACTAATCTACATTGATATCCTCACATTCAATAGTTAAATCATAAAGTGACTAAAATGGTACTTTTTACGACAAAATATTAGAACCACATAGGTATTTTTGCTTTGTTCATTCACTCTGGAATCATATTTGTTATTTCTAAAGTAGGGAGGAGGGAGGAGGGTTCAGGATGGGGAACACATGTATACCTGTGGCGGATTCATTTTGATATTTGGCAAAACTAATACAATTATGTAAAGTTTAAAAATAAAATAAAATTAAAAAAAAAACTAAAAAAAAAATAAAGTACATTAAATATTTTACATTTTAATATTTAAAAATTTTATTTGAGGTATTGTTCTATCAAATGAAATTCATATATGGATATTTGCAGAAAATAAATTATGTATTATATATATGCATATATGTACATTATGTATACTATGCAAAATATATGCATATATTTAGTCTCTCATGTAATCTTTAGAATCCTCTTTGAAGAACTTTCAGAATTTCTGTCATGAAGTGCAAAGTAAAACACATACACCTGATGCATCTCAAGCAGAAAAGTATTTCATTTTCTTGAAAGTACTTATTCCATTCTTCCATGGTACTTTTACTAATGAGAAATTGCTTTACTTTGAATTTGAACAAATTTGTTTGAAAGTACATAAGTTATTAGAATGTGTTGTTTTGTAAAGAGTAAATAATACATATATTAATTTGCAGTCTTATTAAGATATTGTTATTTTGTATTTATATTTAATACGCTAATATATATGTTTATGTCATCTTTCTTGGTATTGCTGTTTTTTTAGAATTGGAAAGAATTGAAAAACATGCTAGCAAAGAATATAAATTAAATGTTTATATCTTTTTATCCCTTTATTATAGTATCTATTTTGGCAATCATTCCCAGTATCAGGGTCTTTTCCAGTGAATCAGCTCTTTCCATCAGATGGCCAAAGTATTGGAGTTTCAGCTTCAACATCAGTCCTTCCAATGAATATTGAGGGTTGATGTCCTTTAGAATTGACTGGTTTGATCTCCTCCCTGTCCAAGGGAGAATTTGACCATTTCTCTCCATCTAACTACAATCCTAAGCTCTTAACGAAGTCTGTTCTCAGTAACTAGCCAATGTGACACTTCTAAAATGGAAACTAAATCACTCTACTCTGTGCAAAACCCTTCAGTAACTCCCTAGTTTTCTCATAGTATGTTATGCATACTGTTTCAGGAAGAAAAACCATATGATTGTAAAAATATCTGAAATAATTTTTACATAGATTCATAAGAAGCTTTCACTTGAGTAAGACTCATTAAGTGGTAAGTGGTAGAATCTTTTATTCATCAACTAATATTTTATTGTGTTTATATGCCAGATTCTTTGTGAAATGAACAATATGAGAAATTTAATGGAAAAATTACCTGTGCTTTTCTTTTCTTTATTACTATTATTATTTTTACTTTACAATATTGTATTAGTTTTGCCATATATCAACATGCATCTGCCACGGGTGTTCATGTGTTCCCCACCTGTGCTTTTCATATACTGTATATTATAGTGTGAAAAAGGAGCAAGGAATCATATCAATAAAGTACAGAGCTTCCTGGTATGGACTAATGGGCTAAAGGACACAGTTCAGTTCAGTTCAGTCACTCAGTTGTGTCCGACTCTTGGTGACCCCATGAATTGCATCACGCAAGACCTCCCTGTCCATCACCAACTGCCAGAGTTCACTCAAACTCATGTCCATCGAGTCGGTGATGCCATCCAGCCATTGCATCCTCTGTCATCCCCAACTCCTCTGGCCCCCAATCCCTTCCAGCATCAGAGTCTTTTCCAATGAGTCAACTCTTCGCATGAGGTGGCCAAAGTATTGGAGTGTCAGCTTTAGCATCATTCCTTCCAAAGAAATCCCAGGACTGATCTCCTTTAGAAGGGACTGGTTGGATCTCCTTGCAGTCCAAGGGACTCTCAAGAGTCTTCTCCATCACCACAGTTCAAAAGCATTAATTCTTTGGCGCTCAGCTTTCTTCACAGTTCAACTCTCAAATCCATGCATGATTACTGGAAAAAACATAGCTTTGACTAGACAGAACTCTGTTGGCAAAGTAATGTCTCTGCTTTTGAATATGCTATCTAGGTTGGTCATAACTTTCCTTCCAAGGAGTAAGTGTCTTTTAATTTCATGGTTGCAGTCACCATCTGCAGTAATTTTGGAGCCCCCCAAAATAAAGTCTGACACTGTTTCCACTGTTTCCCCATCTATTTCTTATGAAATGATGGGACCAGATGCCATGATCTTCGTTTTCTGAATGTTGAACCTTAAGCCAACTTTTTCACTCTCCTCTTTCACTTTCATCAAGAGGCTTTTTGCAAAATACCATACTTGATATGGATAGTTTCATCTTTCTTAGCAAAAATCTTTCCCCAGAACATTACACCTACTGATCAGATCTAACTTTCTACAAATAGGCCCAACAGAATCCTCATTCAGGCCCCACTATGCCACAAACATTAAGAATATATACTCTTTTGTGAAAAATATTAAACATTTAATCCATACATACTCATCGTTTTATTTACTGTATTCTTGTTGGTTGAACAGTTATGAAAATTTCAATTTCTTCTGAGAATGGTGACAAGAGAATTCCTTTTTAAATCAAATATGGGGTGACATCTAGCAATATGCCAAAACTTAGGACAGGACCAGCAACTGTGTGCTGAGCGTACACTAAGAGTGAGAGTAATGAGGGTAGCGGATAAGGCATCTATGAGTCTCTGCCTCTTTATTAAATATGTAAATGAAATGGACTTAGAACTGTATATTTAGTAGCTTTATACTAGGAGGTTGGGGTGCATTTGTGGAGAGGGCAAATAGGCTGGGCCAGAAAAAGAGATGGGTCAGAAATTTTGAAACTTCTATTTCTCAAAATCTATGCATAGATTTCCCCAGCAGTATATGCTCCCAGAGACCTCATTTAGTGGGAAGAGAAAATTAACGTCAGTATAATCTTTTGAGGAAGTGTTGCTAGCAGCATTTTGTTAAAAAAGGCCAGTTTCTTTTAAAGTTCACTATGTACATATTGTGCTAGTACCCATGAGGGAACTCTTAATTCCAACCTGCATTTCTAGTGCAAATTAATATCTTCATTCTTGCCATTGCCTGTGTATTGCTGGAAGCAAGTTATCATTGTCCACATCTTTGAGGATTCTCTGTCTAATCATGTAAAGTTAAGATGTATGAAGGCTTTCAATTTGTTCCGTCTTCACCACAGTGAGGGGTACTGAAAATCTTGACACTAACTACTTAGCCAGAGGCTACACAGCAAGCACCTTGAAGTAAAGCTTAGGTGAAAGAAGAAATGGATATAACATTTTCTTAGCCATTCTGCTACTGTGCCAACTGTACTTCAAAACAGATGTGTCATCTGTTATCCTCCAATGATCTATGTTTTTTCATTTTTATTCCTGCAGATTGGAAAAAACTCTTATCTAAGACAAAAAAATAATAGAGTATTAATAGTTCACTAGCCATTGTCAGAATAGTGAATACCTATTATTTCTCTGCAATGTAGTGATTAAATTTGAAAAGCTACTAGACTATTTTCCAATCTAAAAGTATAAATCAACAGTTCTATCTTAGAATTTTAGGGAAGGAAATTAGGGTGTTGTTATCTCAGGTATAAACCAACAATTCTATCTTAGAATTTTAGGGAAGGAAATTAGGGTGTTGTTATCTCAGGTATAGAAAGTAAATTCATTTTTATAAATTTGATGAGTAATATTAATATTTATGACTTCTTAATCCTTCCAGGAATATTAAATAAAAGTAGAACATACAGTAACAAGAGATGCATTATTAAAATTAAATTTTATTAAAAATTAAATTAATTAAATTTATGACATCTTTGGTTTTGCTCTTAGGGTGATGGTGGCCTCATAGAATGAGTTTGGAAGTTTGCCTTCTTCTGCAATTTTCTGGAAGAGTTTGAGTAAGATAGGTGTTAGCTCTTCTCTAAATTTTTGGTAGAATTCAGCTGTGAAGCTGTCTGGTCCTGGGCTTTTGTTTGCTAGAAGATTTCTGATTACAGTTTTGATTTCCGTGCTTGTGATGGGTCTGTTAAGTTCTTCTATTTCTTCCTGGTTTAGTTTTGGAAAGTTATACTTTTCTAAGAATTTTTCCATTTCTTCCAAGTTGTCCATTTTATTGGCATGTAGTTGCTGATAGTAGTCTCTTATGATCCTTTGTATTTCTCTGTTGTCTGTTGTGATTTCTCCATTTTCATTTCTAATTTTGTTGATTTGATTCTTCTCCTTTTGTTTCTTAGTGAGTCAGGCTTATGGTTTGTCAACTTTATTTATCTTCTCAAAGAACCAGCTTTTAGCTTTGTTGATTTTTGTTATGGTCTCTTTTGTTTCTTTTGCATTTATTTCTGCCCTAATTTTAAAGATTTCTTCCCTTCTACTATCCCTGAGGTTCTTCATTTCTTCCTTTTCTAGTTGCTTTAGGTGTGGAGTTAGGTTATTTATTTGACTTTTTTCTTATTTTTTGAGGTATGCCTCTATTGCTCTGAACCTTCCCCTTAGCACTGCTTTTACAGTGTCCCATAGGTTTTGGGTTGTTGTGTTTTCATTTTCATTCATTTCTATGCACATTTTGATTTCTTTTTTGATTCAAAGCAACTGACAAAGAATTAATCTCAAAAATATACAAGCAACTCCTGAAGCTCAATTCCAGAAAAATAAATGACCCAATCAAAAAGTGGGACAAAGAACTAAACAGACAGTTCTCCAGAGAAGACATACAGCTGGCTAACAGACACATGAAAAGACCGTCAACATCACTCATTATCAGAGAAATGCAAATCAAAACCACAGTGAGGTACAATCTCACGCTGGTCAGAATGGCTGCTATCCAAAAATCTACAAACAATAAATGCTGGAGAAGGTGTGGAGAAAAGGGACCCTCTTACACTGTTGGTGGGAATACAAACTAGTACATTCACTATGGAGAACAGTGTGGAGATGCCTTATAAAACTGGAAATAGAACTGCCATATGACCCAGCCATCCCACTGCTGGGCATACACACAAAGGAAACCAGAATTGAAAGAGACATGTGTACCCCAATGTTCATTGCAGCACTGTTTATAATGTACAGGACATGGAAGCAACCTAGATGTCCATCAGCAGATGAATGGTTAAGAAAACTGTGGTACATATACACAATGGAATATTACTCAGCTGTTTGAAAGAATACATTTGAATCAGTTCTAATGAGGTGGATGAAACTGGAACCTATTATACAGAGTGAAGTAAACCAGAAACAAAAACACCAATACAGTATATTAACACATATATATGGAATTTAGAAAGATGAAAATGATAACCCTATATGCAAGACAGCAAAATAAACACAAATGTATAGAACAGTCTTTTGGACTCTGTGGGAGAAGGCGAGGGTGGGATGATCTGAGAGAATGGCATTGAAACATGTATATTATCATATATGAAACAGATCGCCAGTCCAGATTCGATGCATGAGACAGGGTGCTCAGGGCTGGTGCACAGAGATGACCCTGAGGGATGGGATGGGCAGGGAAGTGGGAGAGAGGTTCAGGATGGGGAACACATGTAAACCCATGTCTGATTCATATCAATGTATGGCACAAACTACTACAATATTGTAAACTAATTAGCCCGCAACTAAAATAAATAAATTTAAAAAATTTTAAATGAATATATAATATCTAAAAAATTAAAATTTATTAACTTAAAATAATCCTTAATTTATCTCAAAGAAATTTTATTGTAGATTAATTAATAAAATTAAAGCTGAATTAGACTCAGGCAGCTTCCATACAAAATGTACTACAATTACAAAACAAATTATCACAAAAATCTCACTGTAAATGTTTCTTTTCAAAAATTGGTATCATTTATATGAAATGATATTCTCAGTTCAGTTCAGTCACTCAGTCATGTCCGACTCTTGGCAACCCCATGAACCGCAGCACACCAGCCCTCTCTGTCCATCACCAACTCCCGGAGTTCACCCAAACCCATGTACATCGAGTTGGTGATGCCATCCAACCATCTCATCCGCTGTCGTCCCCTTCTCCTTCTGCCCTCAATCTTTCCCAGCATCAGGGTCTTTTCAAATGAATAAGCTCTTACTAGGTGGCCAAAGTACTGGAGTTTCAGCTTCAACATCAGTCCTTCCAGTGAGCACACAGGACTGATCTCCTTTAGTATGGACTGGTTCGATCTCCTTGCAGTCCAAGGGACTCTCAAGAGTCTTCTCCAACACCACAGTTCAAAAGCATCAGTTGTTCAGCACTCAGATTTCTTTATAGTCCAATTCTCACATCCATACATGACCACTGAAAAAACCATAGCTTTGACTAGATGGAGCTTTGTTGGCAAAGTAATGTCTCTGCTTTTTAATATGCTATCTAGGTTGGTCATAACTTTCCTTCCAAGGAGTAAGCATCTTTTAATTTCATGGCTGCACTCACCATCTGCAGTAATTTTGGAGCCCAGAAAAATAAGGTCAGCCACTGTTTCCACTGTTTCCCCATCTATTTGCCATGAAGTGATGGGACCAGATGCCATGATCTTAGTTTTATGAATGTTGAGCTTTAAGCCAACTTTTTCACTCTCCTCTTTTACTTTCATCAAGAGGCTCTTTAGTTTTTCTTCACTTTCTGCCATAAAGGTGGTGTCATCTGCATATCTGAGGTTATTGATATTTCTCCCAACAATCTTGATTCCAGCTTGTGCTTCCTCAAGCTCAGCGTTTCTCATGATGTGCTCTGCATGTAAGTTAAATAAGCATGGTGACAAAACACAGCTTTGACATACTCCTTTTCCTATTTGGAACCAGTCTGTTGTTCCATGTCCAGTTCAAACTGTTGGTTCCTGACCTGAATACAGGTTTCTCAAGAGGCAGGTCAGGTGGCCTGGTATTCCCATCTCTTTCAGAATTTTCCACAGTTTATTGTGACCCACACAGTCAAAGGCATAGTCAATAAAGCAGAAATAGATGTTTCTCTGGAACTCTCTTGCTTTTTTGATGATCCAGCAGATGTTGCCAATTTGATTTCTGGTTCCTCTGCTTTTTCTAAAACCAGCTTGAATATCTGGAAGTTCACGGTTCACGTATTGCTGAAGCGTGGCTTGGAGAATTTTGAGCATTGCTTTACTAGTGTGTGAGATGAGCGTAATTGTGTGGTCGTTTGAGCATTCTTTGGCATTGCCTTTTTTTTTTTTTTTTTGTATTAGATTGAAAACTGACCTTTTCCAGTCCTGTGGCCACTGCTGAGTTTTCCAAATTTGCTGGCATATTGAGTGGAGCACTTTCACAGCATCATCTTTCAGGATTTGAAATAGTTCAACTGGTATTCCATCACCTCCACTAGCTTTCTAGATGAATATTAATTAATACTTTGCTACATATACTGAAGGTGATTACTGGTTGGTACATGAACTACTGAGATAAATAATTTGAATTTGACAATTGGAATTCAAAAAGTACAGGCTCCAAAATTTGTAATTATGATAATTCTAAATGTCTAAAAGTATAGTTATTGTTCTAATAGTAACTAAGCCAGACCCTATTGGATTACACTCCTATGGAAACTCTGATAATGAGGCCTGGAAATAAAACAACTACTTGTGGGCAGTGGAGAGTAGAAAGAAGCAGATATATTCCTGTGGGGGCTGCATACTCAGAGAAGTAAAGAAGGATTCTGAATGAAACAAGTTCCTAATATTTTAAACTCAGGACTGAACAGTATATTATGTGCCATCAGCAGGGCACCAGAGGGGAAAAATATGAGGAACCAGGCATTTTAAGCTAGATAATGTGGCCAATGAAGACAGTAGAGAATGCTGGAAGGGAATTAGCCAGGGAAGAAATTACATTCTATTTAGACATTCCCTGAATCTCCAAACAAGCATGTGAAAAACCAACTTAAAAAAAAATAAAATAAAATAAGTCAGCTATAAAACAACCTGAACTGGTAAGACTGAATACTTACTTGATTACAAAAACAAGGAATACCCTCATTAGAGAAAAATAATGGAGTCTAAAATCCCCACACCTTTATAATAAGAATGACCAGGATGAAATTCAAAATTACCAGAGAGATGAAAACTGCCAGCTTTACTGCAGTGGGTTGCCATTTCCTTCCTCAGGGATTGTTTTCAACCCAGGGTCAAACCTGAGTCTCCTGCTTGGCAGGTGGATTCTTTACCACGTGGCCACCTAGGAATCCCTGAATAACTGTACAAACACATGAAAATAATGAATATAGACACATACCTTATGTTCAGTTGCTAAGTTATGTCTGACTCTGCAGTCTCATGGATATTAGGCCTCCCTGTCCCTCACAATCTTCCGGAGTTCACCCAAGTTCATATTGGTTCACCCAAGTTGAATCGGTTGTGTCACCCAACCATCTCATCATCTGCCAAGCCGAGATTAGTCTGTCATTTTCAAGATTCAACCCAGATACAGTATTTCAGACTCTTTTGTTGATTATGAGGGCTACTCCATTTCTTCTATGGGATTCTTACCCACAATAGTAGATAAAACAGTCATCTGAATTAAATCCACCTGTCCCTGTCCATTTTAGTTTACTGATTCCTAAGATATCAATGTTCACTCTTACCATTTCCTGCTTGACCACATCCAATTTACCTTGATTCATGGACCTAATATTCCAGGTTCCTATGCAGTATTGTTCTTTACAGCATTGGATTTTACTTTCACCATCAGACACATCCACAGCTGAATGTTATTTCTATTTCAACCCAGCTGCTCTATTCTTTTGGGGGATATTAGTAATTGCCTCTGCTCTTCCCCAGTAGCATACTTGACACCTTTTGACCTGGGGGACTCATCTTCTGGTATCATATATTTTTGCCTTTTTATAATGTTCAAGTGGTTCTCATAGCAAGAATACTGGATTGTTTTGCCATTTCCTCCTCCAGTGAACCATGTTTTGTCAGAATTCTCTATTGGGCCCATCCATCTTGGGTGACCCTGAACTACATGGCTCATAGCTTCACTGAGTTTTGCAAGCTCCATCACTGTGACGAGGCCATGAAGGGGACACATCTTACACCCATAACAAATATTAACTCCAAATGGATCACACACCTAAATGTAAAACGTAAAACTAAAAATGGCTAATGACTTTGGGTTTGGCAATGACATTTCAGAAGCAACACCAAAGACATGATCCATAAATGAAATAATTGATAAACTAGATATCTTTAAAATTAAAACCTTATGAGAGGAGAGATGTGGGCTATTTGAAATAAATTTGAAATAAAGAGATCACAATTTAAAACCATCGTGTGTGTGTATATATATATATATATATATATACACACACAGGCTGCTATATCGAAACCTTATAGTAACTGTAAACAATGTCTATAACAGATATACACACAAACACAAATGAATCCAAGCACAATACTAAAGACAGTTCTCAAATCACAAGAAAAGAGAACAAAAGAAGAAAGGAAAAGACGTACAAAACAAATTCAAAACAGCTTACAAAATGGTAATAAAAAGATCCATATTGTTAATTACCTCAAGTATAAAGGAATTTAGTGCTGCGACCAAAAGACATAGACCAGTTGTATGGATATAAAAATAAGACTCATATATATATATATATATATATATATATATATATATATACATATATATATATACATACTGTCAATAAAGAGATCCACTACAGAGCTGGAGATATATAGACTGAAAATGAGGTGATGAAAAAATGATATCCCATGCAAATGGAAATCAAAAGAAAGCTGGAGTAGCAATACCAATATCAGATAAAATAGACTTTAAAAACTTTGCAAGAGACAAAAAATCACAGCAAAACTATTAAGGAAATACAACAATTGTAATTACAAATGTAAGTACATCTGCACCCAACGTAGGAGCACCTCAATATATAAGAGAAATATTCACAGACAAGCAGAGAAATTGTCAGTAAAGCAGGAATAGTGGGGGACTTTAACATACCACATACGTCAATGGACAGATCATCCAGGCTGAAAATCAATAAGGAAATAACCGGCCTCAAGTGACACATTAGACCTGATAGACTTAATTGATATTTATAAAGCTTCCCATCCGAAGTCAACAGAATATACATCCTTTTCAAGAGCACATGTAACATTCTCTGGGTTAGATCATATCTTGTGTTACAAAGCAAGGCTTGGTAAATTTAAGAAATTTGAAATCATGTCAGGCATCTATTTTCTGACCACAGCACTATGAGACTAGGAATTGAGTATAACGGAAAAAAAAAAAATTTTAAAGCACAAACACCTGGGGTCAAAACAATATGCTACAATGTCTCATTGAAGAAATCAAAGAGAAATCAATGAATACCTAGGTACAAATGAGAATAAAAAGACAGTGACCCAAAACCTATGGGATACAGCAAAAGCAGTTCTAAGATGGAAGGTTATAGCAATACAGTAAGTCCTCTACATATGAACATTCAAACTGTAAACTTTTGAAGATGTGAATGTGTGTCTCATCAATATCAGTCATGAGTGAAATTACAGCTTGCCTTGTGTCTCCTATTGCTGATGATCTTTCAGATCTACCATCTCTCACCTCATCTCATTCCCCTAGTCAGTAACTTTCCTTGCCTGTTCTGTCAGTGTCAACCTCTGTATGCCAGCTATTATAGTGTACTACTGTAGTTTTCAAGGTACTGCACTATAAGATTACAAATTTTTTCTTTATTTATTGTGTTTGATTTTTATGTATTATTTTCTGTGAAAATATTATAAACCGATTACAGTACAGTACTATATAGCCAATTGTGTTAGTTGTGTACTTCAGATCAGATCAGATCAGTCACTCAGTCGTGTCCGACTCTTTGCGACCCCATGAATCGCAGCACGCCAGGCCTCCCTGTCCATCACCAACTCCCAGAGTTCACTGAGACTCACGTCCATCATGTCAATGATGCCATCCAGCCATCTCAGCCTCTGTCGTCCCCTTCTCCTCCTGCCCCCAATCCCTCCCAGCATCAGAGTCTTTTCCAATAAGCCAACTCTTAGCATGAGGTGGCCAAAGTACTGGAGTTTCAGCTTTAGCATCATTCCTTCCAAAGAAATTCCACAGCTGATCTCCTTCAGAATGGACTGGTTGGATCTCTTTGCAGTTCAAGGGACTCTCAAGAGTCTTCTCCAACACCACAGTTCAAAAGCATCAATTCTTCGGCGCTCAGCCTTCTTCACAGTCCAACTCTCACATCCATACATGACCACAGGAAAAACATAGCCTTGACTAGACAAACCTTTGTTGGCAAAGTAATGTCTCTGCTTTTGAATGTGCTATCTAGGTTGGTCATAACTTTCCTTCCAAGGAGTAAGCACCTTTTAATTTCATGGCTGCAGTCACCATCTGTATTGATTTTGGAGCCCAGAAAAATAAAGTCTGACACTGTTTCCACTGCTTCCCTATTTGAACTCATGAACAAACTGACTTACAAATATGCTCTTGGAATAGAACTGATTATCTTATAGATAGGCAACCAAATGTTACACCTAAAGAGAAAGAAAAACAAACAAAATCCAAAGTTACTACAAGGAAAAAAATATCATAAAATTCAGAGCAAAAATTCAGCAAAGGTCTATGAAACTACTACAAGCAACTTTATGCCAATGAAATAGATAACCTATAAGAAATGGACAAATTCTTATAGTATAATCTCTCCTGTTCTCTTAACCAGGAACAGATAGAAAATATCAGCAGGCCAATTACAAATACTGGAATTGAATCTATGAGTTAAAAACTCTGAACACAACAAAACCTGATGACTGCACTGGAGAATTCTATCACACATTCAGAGAAGAGTTAACACCTTTCCTTCTGAAATTATAGAAAATAAATTTCAAAGGAAGGAGCACTTCCAAACTCATTCTGTGAGGCCATTATCAACTTGATACCAAAACCATACAAATATATTACCAAAAAAAAAAGAGAGAAAGAAAGAAATAAAAGGAAGTTTACAGGCCAATATCACTGATGAACACAGATGCAAAAATCTTCAACAGAATACTAGAAACCAAATCCAATAATACATTAAGAGGATTTTATACCATGATCAAGTGGGTTATTTTTCCAGGGATACAAGCATTTTAATATCTGAAAATCAATCAATATGATATACCACATTAATAAACTGAAATATAAAAACCATATGGTCATCTAAACGGAAAAAAAACCCCCACCTTTTTTATTATTTTTTTTAAATTTATTTATTTTAATTGGAGGCTAATTACTTTACACAGAGAAGGCAATGGCACCCCACTCCAGTACTCTTGCCTGGAAAATCCCATGGATGGAGGAGCCTGGTAGGCTGCAGTCCATGGGGTCGCTACGAGTTGGACACGACTGAGCGACTTCACTTTCACTTTTCACTTTCATGCGTTGGAGAAGGAAATGGCAATCCACTCCAGTGTTCTTGCCTGGAGAATCCCAGGGATGGAGGAGCCTGGTGGGCTTCTGTCTATGGGGTTGCACAGAGTCAGACACGACTGCAGTAACTTAGCAGCAGTGGCAATTACTTTACAATATTGTAGTGGTTTGTGCCATACATTGACATGAATCAGCCATGGGTGTTCATGTCTCCCCCATCTTGAACCCCACTCCCACCTCCCTCCGCATCCCATCCCTCTGGGTCATCCCAGTGCACCAGCCCTGAGCAGCCTGTCTCATGCATTGAACCTGAACTGGCGATCTGTTTCACATATGATAATATACATGTTTCAATGAAAAAACAAACTTTTGATAAAATTCAGCATCTTTTATGATTTAAACTCTCCAGAAAGTGAGCATAGAGGGAACTCACCTCAACATAATAAAGGCTGTAGATGACAGGCTGGAGTTAATATCATATTCAATAGTAAAAAACTGAAAGCATTTCCTCTAAGATTATAAACAAGACAAGGATGTCCACTCTCACCAATTTTATTCAGCATAGTTTTGGAATTACTAGCCACAGAAATCAGAAAAGCAAAATAAATAAAAGGAATCTAAATAGGAAAAGAAGAAAAAAACTGTCACTGTTAGCAGAGGGTTTAATAACTAAAAAATCCTAAATATGCTACTTGAAACTACTAGAACTCATCATTGAATCTGGTAAATTTCAGGATACACAATTAATACAGAGAAATCAGTTGCATTACTATGCATTAATAGCCATAAATTAGAAGGACAAATTGAGGAAATAATTCCATTTACCATTACATCAAAAAGAATAAAACACCTAAAAATAAACCTAAGGAGGCTAGACACCTGTACTCCAAAGACTATGAGACACTAAAGAAAAATGGAAAAATGACAGAACAGGTGGAAAAGTAAACCATGTCTTTGGATTGGAAGAGTCAAAATGATTATAGGACCAAGAAAATCTGAAGATTTAATAAAAATTCTATTAAATTACCAATGGCACTTTTCACAGAACTAACCTTCCCCCCCCACCAAAAAAAAAAAGTATGGAAATGCAAAAGATCTACACTAGCCAAGGCAATCTTGACAAAGAAGAAAGGAGCTGGAAAAATCAGTTTCTCAAACTTCAGACTATACTACAAAGCTTCAGTAATCAAAGTTGGATGGACAAGGAAAAAAAGAGAAATATAGATCAATATAACTGGAAAAAAAAAAAAGTCCAGAAATAACCCATTCAGTTCAGTTCTCTTGCTCAGTCATGTCCATCTCTTTGTGACCCCATGGACTGCAGCATGCCAATCTTCCCTGTCCATCATCTACTCCTGGAGCTTGCTCAAACTCATGTCCATATAGAGATGGTGATGCCATCCAACAATCTCATCCTCTGTCATCCCCTTCTCCTAATGTCTTCAATTTTTCCCAGCATCAGAGTGTTTTCCAAAGAGTCTGTTCTTCACATCAGGTGGCCAAAGTATTGGAGTTTCATTTTCATCATCAGTCCTTCCAGTGAATATCCAGGGCTGATTTCCTTTAGGATTGACTGGTTTCATCACTTTGCAGTCCAAGGGACTCTCAAGAGTCTTCTCCAACACCACAGTTCAAAAGCATCAAGTCTTTGGCACTCAGCTTTCTTTATAGTCCAACTCTCACATCCATTCATGACTATTGGAAAAAACATAGCTTTGACTAGATGGACCTTTCTTGCCCAAGTAATGTTTTTAATATGTTGTCTAGGTTGGTCATAAATTTTCTTCCAAGGAGCAAGCATCTTTTAATTTCATGGCTACAGTTATCATCTGCAGTGGATTTTGGAGCCCAAGAAAATAAAGTCTGTCACTGTTTCCATTGTCCCCATGTATTTGCCTTGAAGTGATGGGACCAGATCTTAGTTTTTTGAATGTTGAGCTTTAAGCCAGCTTTTTCACTCTCCTGTTTCACTTTCATCAAGAGGCTTTTTAGTTCCTCTTCACTTTCTGTCATAAAGGTGGTATCATCTGTGTACCTGAGGTTATTGATATTTCTCCTGGCAATTGTGACTCCAGCTTGTGTTTCATCCAGCCCAGCATTTCACATGATGCACTCTGCATATAAGTTAAATAAGCATGGTGACAATATACAGCCTTGACATACTCCTTTTCCAATTTAGAACCAGTCTATTGTTCCATATCTGGTTCTAACTATTGATTCTTGATCTGCATACAGATTTCTCAGGAGGCAGGTAAGGTGGTCTTGTATTCCCTTCTCTTGAAAAATTTTCCACAGTTTATTGTGACCCACACAGTCAAAGGCTTTGGTGTAATCAATAATGCAGAAGTAGATGTTTTTCTGGAATTCTCTTGCTTTTTCAATGACCCAACAGATGTTGGCAATTTGATCTCTAGTTCCTCTGCCTTTTCTAAATCCAGCTTGAACATCTGGATTTAGAAATAACCCATTAGTCTACAACAATTGAAGCAAGACTATACCATGAATAAAAGACCATTTATTCAATGAGTGATGCTGAGAAAACTGCACAGCTATGTGTAAGCAAATGAAATTAGAACATTATTTAACATCATATACAAAAATTATGTCCAAATGGATTAAAGACCTAAATGTAGGACTGGATACCATAAAGTTCCTAGAGTCAAATGTAGGTAGGGCACTCTTTGACATAAATTTCTGCAATATCTTTTTGATCTATTTCCTAGCATAGTGGAAATAAGATTAAAAATCAACTGGTAGGGTGTAAGTTTAAAATTTTTACACAGCAAAGTAAACCATAAACAAAATCAAAAGTCAACCCTTACAAAGGTTGAAAATATAATATTTGCAAAGATATCAACTGCTAAGGGATGGATGAGCAAACTTTACTCACAGTTTATATGGCTCAATATTAAAAAACAAAAAGCCCAATCAAAAAGTGGCAGAAGATCCAAGTAGACATTTCTCCAAATAACACATACAGATGGCCCAAAATCTCATAAAAATATGCTCAACATTGATAATAATTAGAGAAATGGAAATCAAAACTACAATGAGGTGTCACCTCACACTACTCAGGACATTTATTATTTGTAGACTTTTTAATGATGTAAAAGTTTACAAATAATAAATGTTGGAGAGGAACCCAACCCAGAGAAGAAAAAGAACACTTCTTCACTATTGTGAATATAGACTGGGACAGCAACTCTAGAGAACGGTATGGAAGTTGCTTAAAAAGCTAAAATAGAGCTACCAAATGATCTAGCAATCCTACTCCTGGCTGTACATTTGGAGAAAACTATAATTCACAAAGATACATTCACCTCAAGTTCATAGTGCTGCTACTTACAATAAGCATAATATGGAAGCAACCTAAGGGTCCATCAACAGATGAATGGGTAAAAATGTGGTATATATTCACAATGGAATATTACTCAGTCACAGAAAATAATGAAAGTGTCATTAACAGCTACCTGGATGTAATTAGAAATTATCATACTAAGTGAAGTAAATTAGAAAGAGAAAGATATATATCATATGATATTGCTTATATATGGAGTCTAAAAACAATACAAATGCACTAGTCACAACATAGAAATAAATTCACAGGCATAAAACACAAATTTATTATTACAAAAGGCAAAATGGGTCAAAGGATAAATTAGGAGTGTGAGATTGAAATTAGCACTCTGATGCTGGGAGGGATTGGGGGCAGGAGGAGAAGGGGACGACAGAGGATAAGATGGCTGGATGGCATCACTGACTCGATGGACGTGAGTCTGAGTGAACTCCGGAGTTGGTGATGGACAGGGAGGCCTGGCATGCTGCGATTCATGGGGTCGCAAAGAGTCAGACATGACTGAACGACTGAACCAAACTGAACCGAATATATAAAATAGATAACCAACAAGGATATATTGTGTAGCACAGGAAAATATTCTCAATATCTTGGAATAACTAATAATGGAAGAGAATATTTAAAAAGAATACATATATACACACTTGTACACATGTATACCTGTGGTGGATTCATTTTGATATTTGGCAAAACTAATACAATTATGTAAAGTTTAAAAATAAAATAAAATTAAAAAAAAAACTAATCAGCAAATTTCCTATCATCTGTGAAATTTGGAGGGTCCCAGAATCTAGTTGGAGGAGGAACAATATTAGATATGAATAGGATAACCCTTGCTCTCAATGTAGGCTACCCAGCGCCAGACCTGTAAAATAGTCAGTTTTCAATAAATAGTTTATCAAAAGAAAAAAAAAAGAATACATATATACACACTTGTACACAGGATATATATATATATTTATATTTATATATTTATATGGATATATATATATATATATATATATATATATATATTTAACTGCATCTCTTTGCTCCACAGCTGAAACTAACACAACATTGCTAAAAGATATTTGCTTCTTGGAAGAAAAGTTATGACACATCCAGACAATATATCAAAAAGAAAAGACATCACTTTGCTGACAAAGGTCCAACTAGTCAAAGCTATGGTTTTTCCAATAGTCATGTACAGACGTGAGAGTTGAACCATAAAGAAGGTTGAGCGCCAAAGAATTGATGCTCTCAAACTGTGGTGCTGGAGAAGACTCTTGAGAGTCCCCCTGGACAGCAAGGAGATCCAACCAGTCAATTCTAAAGGGAGTCAACCCTGATTATTCCCTGAAAGGACTGATGCTGAAGCTTCAATATGTTGGCCACCTGATGTGAAGAACTGACTCATTGCAAAAAACGGTGATGCTGGGATATATTGAGGGCAGTAGGAGAAAGGGGTGACAGAGGATGAGATAGTTTTATGGCATCACCAACTCAATGCACATAAATCTGAGTAAATTCTGAGATATAGTGAAGGACAGAGAAGCTTGGTGTCCTGCAATCCATGGGGTTGCAAAGAGTCAGAGTTGTTGTTGTTTAGACTTAGTGACTGAAAGACAACAATACAACATTGTAAATCAAACATATTTCAATAAATGAAAAAAATACAAATAGAAAAAAAGAAGTTGAAAAATTAACTTTCTCCACAAAAATCAATGTCAATGAGACTTGATAATGTCAAGAGATCTAGAAGACAGGCCCCTAACTGGGAGTTCAGTTCAGTTCAGTCGTTCAGTCGTGTCCGACTCTTTGTGACCCCATGAACCACAGCACGCCAGGCCTCCCTGTCCATCACCAACTCCCAGAGTTCACCCAAACCCATGTCCATTGAGTTAGTGATGCCATCCAACCATCTCATCCTCTGTCATCTTGCAAAAACATATCTGATGAAGGACTGTTATTCAGAATGTTCAAAGAACTCTCAAATCTCAGTAATAAGAAAATAAAAGGATTGAGAAATAAACCATAACAGACACTTCATCAAAAAAGATAAACAAATGTCAAGTAAGCATAAGAAAAAATACTCCACATCGTTTGTCACCAGGGAAATAAATGCAAATCAAAAAAACCCAATAAGATACCAGTACACAGCTGCTATAATGCCACAGATCCAAACACTGATGACATCAAATACTGGCAAGAATGTGAGCAAAAGAAACTCTTATTCATTGCTGATGAGATTGCAAAATAGTGCAGCTCTTTTGGAGGACAATTTGGCAGTTTCATTAAAAAAAAAAAAAAAGAAAGAAAGAAATGAACACACTGTTAACATATGATTCAGCAGTCTTACTCCCTCATATTTACCCAGTGGAGCTAAAACTTAGATTTACATGAATATTCATGATAGCTTTATTTATAATTGATAATACTTGGATGCACCCAAAGTGTCCTTTAGTGTGTGTGTATATATATATATATATATATATATATATATATATATATATAAGCTCTGTATAGTTCAGAAAATGTAATAATATTCTGTAATGAAAGAAATTGAAACACCAAGTCATGGAAAGATGTGGAAGAACCTTAAATTCATATTAATGAGTAAAAGAAGCCAACCTGGAGAGTCTACATACTATTTTATACCAATTATATGACATTCCCTAAAAGGCAGCACTGTACAGACTAAAATGATGAGTGGTTGTCTGGTGTTGGGTGAAAGGGATGAATATGTGGAGCACCAAGGGTTTCTTCAGAAGTGAAAATACTCTGTATGATATTACAATGATAGTTGCATGTCATTAGATATTTTGGGAAGATCCCCTGGATAATGAAATGGCAACCCACTCCAGTATTCTTTCCTGGAGAATCCCATGGACAGAGGATCCTGATAGGCTACAGTCCATGGGGTCACAAAGAGTTGGACACGACTGAGAGACTTCACTTTCACTATAGAATGTACAATGCTGAGAGTAAACCTTAGTGTAATGTGTAGACTTTGAGTGATTATGATGTATCAATGTAGGTTCATCAGTTCTAACAAACTTACCATTCTGGTGGGGCAGTAGTTAGGAAGTTTAGTATCAAAAAGTACACACTGCTATATTTAAAATGGATAACCAACAAAGTCCTTCTTTGTAGTACAGGGAACTCTGCTCAATGTTATATAGCAGCCTGAATGAGAGGAGAGTTTGGGATAGAATGGAAACATGCATATGTATGGCTGAGTCTCTTTGCTATTCACTTATATTTATCACAACATTGTTAACTGGTATATGACAATAAAAAGTTAAAAAATTTACTGGAATCATAATTGATGCGAAATACACATTGCCAATATTCATATCTATGTACACCCCTTTACAATTTTAAGAAACAATTTTATGAAAATATTTTGTGTGGGAAAATGAATAGTGGTCAAAGTAGAGGGATGGATTTCCATTTTACTTCTGATGAGGTGTCAACACAATTTTATTTCTATGTTTGAATTTTATCATTAAATATTTCAGTAAGAAATTTTTCTAAGAATAAAAGACTAGCACCTATGCAAATATTGCCCCGTTTAAGACATGTAATTTGTATATCTTCTTCATTGCTGCTGCTGCTAAGTCGCTTCAGTCGTGTCCAACTCTGTGCGACCCCATAGATGGCAGCCTACCAGGCTCCCCCATCAATTTTATATTTATATTTATTTATCAGATATGTATTTTTACTAAGCAATATAAAATATTTCTGTATGGATTAAACTACTTTTTATCTGAGAAATTTACTCATGTTGATATGTGTCATCCTAGATCATTCATTTTTATTGTCTACTGTATGAATATAGCACTATTACTCTAGTAATTATGAATTATTATATATTATAAACCATGTTTAATATAGGGTAGGCACATCATCAAATCACTTGCTCTTCAAAGTGTTTATCTAATTTAATTTTTATCATTATATATACGAGTTATTGTTTAACATTCTTAACATTCTTCAGAGAAATGCAGACCAAAACCACAATTATCTGTCACCTCACACATATCAGAATGGCTATCATCAAAATGATTATAAATAACAAATGTTGGCAAAGATGTGAAGCAAGAGTCACCTTAGTACACTATTGGTGGAAATGTAATTTGGTGCATCCACTGTGGAAAACAGTACAGACGTTTCTCAAAAAACTAAAAATAGAATTACTGTATTACCCAGCAACTCCACTCCTGGGTGTATATAACAAAACAAAACAACAAAACAGTAATTCTAAAAAATACATTCACTCCAGTGTTCATGGTAGCATTATTTGCAATCCTCAAGATATAGAAGCAACTTAAGTGTACACACACACACACACGCACACACACACACACACCAGGATATTACTCAACCATAAAAAAGGAAAACTTTATTGCCATTTACAGCAGCATGGATAGAGTGGAGGGCATTATGCTAAGTGAAACAAGTCAGATTGAGAAAGACATATTGTATGACATCAGTTTTATGTCGTCCAAAAAATACAACAAACTAGTAAATATTAAAAAAAAAAAAGCCAACTCATTGATATAGAGAACAAATTAGTGGTGTAGTGAGGGATGGCAATATCATGGTAGGGAATGGAAATCTCAAACTACTAAGTATAATATAGGATGCAAGATGTATTATACAATGTGGGTAGGTTAATATGGATGTAATAATATATAACCAAATGGTGTGAGCCTTTAATAATTATATAATTTTTAAAAAATATATTTAAAGTTATTATTAATCTTATCAATACAATGTAATGTTAAATTTTATATTTATCCAAGTAGAATGGATGAGATATCTCAATAATGGTTTACTTTGTAATTTAAAGTAGTAGGTAGGTTAATCGGAGAAGGCAATGGCACCCCACTCCAGTACTCTTGCTTGGAAAATCCCATGGATGGAGGAGCCTGGTAGGCTGCAATCCATGGGGTCGCTAAGAGTCGGACACGACTGAGCGACTTCACTTTCACTTTTCACTTTCATGCACTGGAGAAGGAAATGGCAGCCCACTCCAGTGTTCTTGCCTGGAGAATCCCAGGGACAGGGGAGCCTGTTGGGCTGCCATCTATGGGGTCGCACAGAGTCAGACACGACTGAAGTGACTTAGCATAGCATAGCATAGGTAGGTTAACATTTTATCATATATAGTCAGTCCTCCACATCCATGGGTATGAAACACATGGATAAGGAGGACCAATTGTCTGCATTGTGCTTCACCATTTTATATAAGGGACTTGAGCATTTGTAGGTTTCAGTGCCCATTGGTTCCAGGAGGAACCAGTCCCCAAGAATAACTAGGAAAGTGTATATATATATATATATATATATATATATATATATATATATATATTTACTTATCATTTTGTTATTTTCTTCTATAATATTTCTGTTTATATCTAAGCCACTTTTTTTTTCTCTGCCATTTTTTAAAGTTTTGTAGTAATTCTTGATTTTTTTGAATGGTATTCTTTTTTGCATACCTATATGGCTTGTGTTTCTTGGTTTAATTAACTGAATCTTCTGAAGAGAATTTTTCAATGCAGCTGAATTAATCTCTCCCCTAATTTATTGTTTAAGAACTACCTCTTTATCTTGAAGTTTAGTATACTTTAAAGACAGTCAGGAGAGCACAGTGAAGACCATGCTCACACCTTTCCCTTATCCCATGAGAGACAATCAGTAATGTAAGTTGGATGTAATCACTAGCCTCAACACACTGCTTTCATTGATTTTCCAATAAGGCTTAAAGAAGAAACTTCTCTCTTTCTCTTTTTTTTTTTTTCTTTCCCCCCCACAGTGATTACTTTAATTTTTTCCCTTACTGAACCAAATTATTTATTTGGTACCACAGTCTTTATTTATCACTTCTTCATGGTTCCTATCTACTGCCAATGCAATCACAAATCATAACAGTTAACAGTTGCTTCTCTGTATTTCTGGATATTTATTGGTTTTGCCTAGGAACAACTTTTTTACATTTCAAAAATAATGTGTTTCTGTTTTGTTTTAATAAAATCACCTCTTATAATGTCATTTTTAAGACTTAAGCCTGAAATCTGTGATAATTTTATAACTTGTAATACATATTTATATGTATTTAATCAATGTTAAATATTTCTAGGTATATTACAAATCAAAATGCAAATATATGCTTTCAGTTTGTGTTATGTCTATAACACTGACCCTCATTTCTGAAACTCCACTGCACAAATAGGTCATTTGGTTGTCATTTCTTATGTTATTTTTAACTATTGAGTACCTTAAGTAGCTTTTTGCTTGTCATTCATTGTTCTGCATGAGTTCTTTGTTGACTGATCTTTATTAGCATGGCTTTCTGACATGATGCTCAGGTCTAGACCTAGAAAAATCTACCTTAATGCTTTCACAGAATAGATTTTTAAATTATATATGGAAATTTTCTCCCCATTAAGAAAAAATGTTTGAGCTGTAGGAGAGATTTTTAAAAATGTACTCAGAAGTACACATCCTTATCCTCTTAATTTCTTTCATATTTAGCTTCTTGTTAAGATTATGTAGCTTAGCATTCTATATAGAAAGAAATTCCTATTTTCATCTCTCTCTCTCTTTATATATATACACACACACAACATATATATATATGTCAGTTCAATAAAATACCTAAAGGACTGCCAGTGTAATTCTAGATTAAATTAAATTTCGTTTTTTAAATAATTATATAATTCTTTCAAATAACTGATTAATGCATATCAGACATAGTTCTGGCCATTCAGGGCCCATCCCTTTGTGATTAATGCTACATATGATTGTATTTAATAATTCAATTATTTCATTCAATAAAGCTATTTTGTTCTTTGAAAGTACTGCATAAGTCTTAAAATATCTCAAAGATGGATTTAAAATATAGTATAGCATAGCATAGAAATACTTGGATCATGTAGCATATGTGTATACAACAGTAGGTGTATAACCTGCTATAGATACAGGCTTATACAGAACAAATAAAAAGAGTATCATGTAAGATTATTTTGTAGCCTTAAAAGATACTGATGATGAATCTTAACAGTTTTTTCAAGAGAATATAACAAAGAAATATAATGGGTTTTTTGCCCTCTGTGTCCTTTATTTGTCATTCACTCAACATTTATTGAACAGCATGGGTTAAAGGCTAAATTAAATATGCTAATATTCATGAGAGACCCTAGCATCTATTTGGAAGGAATCATTTTGAATCAACCAAATAAATGTCATCACTGAGGTAGTGTTAACTTGTCATTCAAAAGGTGGAACAGAATGTATTAACGCAATTTACTTTGCTTCATTAACTATGCTATTGTCAACTGCAAGGACTAAGAAAAGAGAGAATTTTGTTATGATTCTTGTGTTATAGGCCAGGTCACCTGATGGCTGATGATATGCCATTAATGCCACAGAGAACAGTATAACTGTTAGAAAATTGAGTGGTTGAATCCAGTTGTTAAGTGTGTGTGTGTGTGTGTGTGTTTGTGTATAATTAGAAATCTTAAGTAAGACCTTGAAAAATATGAGACAAATTCAAGGGAGGAGACCCTGAGCTAGCTATATGCATTATGAGGTCCTTTTGCATATGCATAATAGTTAAAGCAACATGAAATTATATAGGAGAAAGTAGAAAAAGAGAGAAGTAGTAGACTTGGTGGCACTCCAGCATTTTAAAGTTGGATAAAGGATAGTGAAGTGTGAAAGTCACTCAGTTGTGTCTGACTCTTTGCAACCCTCATGGACTATACTGTCCATAGAATTCTCCAGACTAGAATACCAGAGTGGGTAGTTTTTCCCTTCGCCAGGGGATCTTCCCAACCCAGGGATTGAACCCAGGTTTCACACACTGCAGGTGGATTCTTCACCAGCTGAGCCACAATGGAAGCCCAAGAATACTGGAGTGGGTAGACTTTCCCTTCTCCAATGGATCTTCCCAACCCAGGAATTGAACCAGGGTCTCCTGCATTGCAGGTGGATACTTTACCAACTGAGCTATCAGGGAAGCCAGATAAAGGATAAAGACTCAGCAAGAAAGAATGAATGTGTGCTTCCAGTGTGACTGTAGATGCCAGTATAGGAGAATAATTCCAAAAAGAAAAAAAAAATTGATGTTAATTGAGAACAGAGAAGTGATCATGTATTTTTGAAAGACTAAATTTTGGAAGACATCGACGGATATAGTTTGATTGGAGTGGTGTGGATGTAAGTCAGACATCCATAGGTTGAAGGCTTAACAATGGTGACAGTAATAAAGACAAGTTTTTTCTTTTTATCAAAAAGGGAGGAAGGAAATAGAGGAAAAGTATTTTTAAGAGGTAAAAACAAGAGCACATTTGTTTGCACTTATATATGAAAACATGAAGAGGAGTGATTAATACAAATGAAAACCTATTTAAGTAACATACACATACATAAAAATAGACATATGTCTATATATGACTGTGCAGATAGATACATCACAAAATTTTTACCAACTGAACAAACTATGTGACCAGCATTTAGATCAATAAAAGAACATTACAAGCATACCAAAAACCACTTTAATTTTCCCATTTTCTTATCCCTTTTTACCCAGGTCAACCAAATATTATGATGTACAATGGCATAGTTTAATTTTTTTTGTTATGCTATGTTTTATTTCATCATTTGAATATGCCATGACTTATATATCCATTCAACTCTATATAATTTTGTTAAGAATTCTGTTTGTGGTTATTCTGAATAGTATTGTCATGTAACAAAAATATGTAGTTTATAAAATTAAAAAATGAAAACAATTTGTAGCACAACAAAAATTATGAAGCAGTTAGGACAAATATAGAAAAATATTTATAAAACAACCCAGAAAACTTCTAAAATATTGTTCAGAAAATTTATAGGATAAAAGTCTCAATATTATTGAAATACCATTTCTTCTTCAAATTGACTTATATGCCCAATGCAATGCTAATCAAATCCTAGTATTTTTTCTAAAGAAATTCACAAACTTATTTAAACATTTATTTTTACTATAAATCAAAATTTGGTTATTTCCTGTCAGTAGAAGAGAAAAAAGAGCACTATTGATTAGTTTGTGAATTACAAGTACTGTGCTAAAAGAGAAAAAAATACTCTTAGGTTTTACAGAAAGATGTGGCTACAAGAGTATTTAAATGCTTCATTTTAGTTAGGATTTGACTCTCCTTTAGGGTATTTCTATATTTTAAGTTGTAATTTGCCATCAAAGTAAGTCTTGTATATTAATGAATCAATTGTTTTGCACTTCTGATGCAATAATCTTAGAGGGAATACAACAATGCAAATCATTCAATTCAAAAAGGAGTAAGAGGATAGAAACTTTGTCATGTGCTGTGATATCATGGGCACTGCTTAAGCTCTTGGACAATAGATATATCCATTTGAATACAGAGTTCCAAAGAACAGCATGGAGAGATAAGAAAGCCTTCCTCAGCGATCAGTGCAAAGAAATAGAGGAAAACAACAGAATGGGAAAGACTAGAGATCTCTTCAAGGAAATTAGGGATACCAAGGGAACATTTCATGCCAAGATGGGCACAATAAAGGACAGAAATGGTATGGACCTAACAGAAGCAGAAGATATTAAGAAGAGGTGGCAAGAATACACAGAAGAAGTGTACAAAAAAGATCTTCATGACCCAGATTAATCACAAAGGTGTGATCACTCACCTAGAGCCAGACATCCTGGAATGAGAAGTCAAGTGGGCCTTAGAAAGCGTCACTACGAACAAAGCTAGTGGAAGTGATGAAATACTCGTTGAGCTATTTCAAATCCTAAAAGATGATGCTGTGAAAATGCTGCACTCAATATGTCAGGAAATTTGGAAAACTCAGCAGTGGCTACTGGACTAGAAAATGTCAGTTTTCATTCCATCTCCAAAGAAAGGTAATGCCAAAGAATGTTCAAACTACTGCACAATTGCAGAGAAGGAGAAGGGGATGACAGAGGATGAGATGGTTGGATGGCATCACTGATTCAATGGACATGAGTTTGAGTAAGCTCTGGAAATTGGTGATGGACAGGGAAGACTGGCATGCTACAAAGAGTCAGACACGACTGAGTGACTGAACTGAACGCCAATTTTATAAAACATATTGATATTCAAAATGATTTGTTTGACCTTCTCTGGTATAAGAACTTTGATGGTCAACAACTACAATAAATTTATGACCAATGAGTGTACTAACAGAGCTTTTGTCATCAGTTACTTATATCCCAAAGGTGAATGCCCTTAAAGTCCCATGAATACGTCTATCTTGCCAAGAAAGGGATGAATGAATGATGTTTCTCTTGGTGCTTCTTGTTCCTTTATATTTAATTGTCTAATACTTTTACTAAATTTTCCTATTGAGTATGTTGTTGAACACTGAGTTTGGCTGGGCCATTTAAGTAATTTAGAAGAATTTGGGATATGCCATTCTTTCCATGCTAATGATTCCTCTGATTTATGAGAGGTCATATAAAACATTCAGTAATTACTGCAGTTTAGACAATATACTTTACAAACTGAATTGGAGAGATTTCAGAGTAAATATGTAACTAAAGCTAACATAACATCCACATAACATTGAAAATTTGGATGATTAAGTCTACACTAAGCATACTATTGACTTCATTTTACCGTATTTATTTGATCTTTGTTAAAAATATTTGAAGTTACTGAATTTGTAATACACAGCAGATCAGCAGAAACCACATTTGCCATTCTTTATACCTATGTATGAAGTTTACATCTCATTGAAATGAAGTTTCATTACAAATCATTAGTTTTCATAAGTTATTCCCACAATAATAAGGTTTACATTGTTCCTGATTTTTAAAAAATGCTTAATAAAATTTTAGTATTTGACACTTTGAAGTTATGAAAAATACTTATCTAAAACACAAAGAGAAGTAAATTACTCTTTTGTAATATTAACAAAAATATTGGAAGCAACAGGGTATATTTTATCATTATCATCACCAAGAAGAGGATTAATTGCTGTCACATACTCTATACTACCTTGAAGGGTACAATTACATTTTTCTAACCTCAGAACCGTAATCAAAAACAATAAGATTTGAGCCGGTATTAATCTACAGCTGCCAGTGGCAGCCCTTCCATGGCAAAAGACTGCAAGGTCAACAGTGTGAATTTCTACAAAGAGGGGAACATACTTATCAGGAGACTATACCTGATAAAGCAAAAATGAAAGGACAATGTGCAACTCAAGACTGTGCTCAAAGAAAAGGCACACGGAGGTGCTGAGTCTGACTCTCTGCGACCCCATCGACTGCAGCATGCCAGGCCTCTCTGTCCATCACCAACTCCCAGAGTTTACCCAAATTCATGTCCATTGAGTTGGTGATGCCATCCAACCATCTCATCCTCTGCTGTCCCCTTTTCCTTCCTCCTTCAATCTTTCCCAGCATCAGGGTCTTTTCCAGTGAGTCAGTTCTTAGCATCAGATGGCCAAAATACTGGAGTTTCAGCTTCAACATCAGTCCTTTCAATGAACACTAAGGACTGATCTCCTTAAGGATGGACTGGTTGGATCTCCTTACTATCCAAGGGACTCTCAAGAGGCTTCTCCACAATTCAAAAACATCCATTCTTTGGCGCTCAGCTTTCTTTATAGTTCAACTCTCACATCCGTACATGACTACTGGAAAAACCATAGCCTTGACTAGATGGACCTTTGTTGACAAAGTAATGTCTCTGCTTTTTAATATGCTGTCTAGGTTGGTCATAACTTTCCTTCCAAGGAGTAAGTGTCTTAATTTCATGGCTGCAGTCACCATCTGCCATGATTTTGGAGCCCCCCAAAATAAAATATGCCACTTTTTTTTTTTTTTTTTCTGTTTACCTGTCTATTTGCCATCAAGTGATAGGACTGGATGCTATGATCTTAGTTTTCTGAGTGTTTAATTTTAAGCCAACTTTTTCACTCTCTTCTTTCACTTTCATCAAGTGGTTCCTTAGTTCCTCTGTACTTTCTGCCATAAAGTTGGTGTCATCTGCATATCTGAGGTTACTGATATTTCTCCTGGTAATGTTGATTCCAGCTTGTGATTCTTCCAGCCCAGCGTTTCTCATGATGTACTCTGCATATAAGTTAAATAAGCAGGGTGACAATATACAGCCTTGAAATAGTCCTTTTCCTATTTGGAACCCAGTCTGTTGTTCCATGTCCAGTTCTCACTGTTACTTCCTGAACTGCATACAGATATCTCAAAAGGAAGGTCAGATGGTCTGATATTCCCATCTCTTTCAGAATTTTCCACAGTTTATTGTGATCTACACACTCAAAAGCTTTGGCATAGTCGATAAAGCAGAAATAGATGCTTTTCTGGAATTCTCTTGCTTTTGCAATGATCCAGTAAATGTTGGCAATTGGATCTCTGGTTCCGCTACCTTTTCTAAAACCAGCTTGAACATCTGAAAATTCATGGTTCATGTATTGTTGACGCCTGGCTTGGAGAATTTTGAGCATTACTTTACTAGCATGTGAGACGAGTGCAACTGAGTGGTAGTTTGAGCATTCTTTGCCATTGCCTCTCTTTGGGATTCAAATGAAAACTGACCTTTTCTAGTCCTGTGGCCATAGCCACATTTTTCAAATTTGCTGGCATATTGAGTGCAGCAGTTTCACAGCATCATCTTTTAGGATTTGAAATAGCTCAACGGGAATTTCATCACCTCCACTAGCTTTGTTTGTTGTGATGCTTCCTAAGGCCCACCTGACTTTACATTCCAGGATGTCTGGCTCTAGGTGAGTGATCACACCATTGTGATTATCTGGGTCGTGAATTTCTTTTTTTGTACAGTTCTTCTGTGTATTCTTGCCACCTCTTCTTAGTATCTTCTGCTTCTGTTAGGTCCATACCATTTCTGTCCTTTATTGTGCCCATCTTGTCATGAAATGTTCCCTTGGTATCTCTAATTTTCTGAAGAGATCTCTAGTCTTTCCCATTCTAGTGTTTTCCTCTATTTATTTGCACTGATCACTGAGGAAGGCTTTCTTATCTCTCCTTGCTAGTCTTTGGAACTCTGCATTCAAATGGGTATAACTTTCCTTTTCTCCTTTGCTTTTCACTTCTCTTTTTTTCATTGCTATTTGTAAGGCCTCCTCAGACAGCCATTTTGCTTTATTGCATTTCTTTTTCTTGGGAATGACACGCATCAGTTCAGTTCTGTCGCTCAGTTGTGTCTGAGTCTTTGTGACCCCATGAATTGGAGCATGCCTGGCCTCCCTGTCCTTCACCAACTCCCAGAGTTCACCCAAACCCATGTCTATCGAGTTGGTGATGCCATCCAGCCATTTCATGCTCTGTTGTCCCCTTCTCCTCCTGCCCCGAATCCCTCCCAGCATCAGAGTCTTTTCCAATGAGTCAACTCTTCGCATGAGGTGGCCAAAGTACTGGAGTTTCAGCTTTAGCATCATTTCTTCCAAAGAATACCCAGGGCTGATCTCCTTTAGAATGGGCTGGTTGGACCTCCTTGCAGTCCAAGGGACTCTCAAGAGTCTTCTCCAACACCACAGTTCAAAAGTGTCAATTTTTCGGTGCTCAGCCTTCTTCACAGTCCAACTTTCACATCCATACATGACTACTGGAAAAACCATAGCCTTGACTAGACAGACGTGCATTACTTATCCTTTAACAGTCATGACTCTCTTCTCCTTAAAACTTTCTTTAGCCAACCCGACTCTTGATTGTTCAGTTTCACAAAACTTTCACCCATTCTGGTCAATCTAGAATCTATAACGCACATTGTTTCTGTGTTCATAGCTTGGATAGCACATATATATTTTTCTCTGCTTATTGTGTATCTGGTCTTCATAGTTCTACTGAGACTGCTGGACAGAACAATATCTCAGAATTATTGTTATCACTGTTATCACATGGAGCCATGCACACTGGTGTAACCACCTATATTAGTGTTTTCGTTTTTTTTTTACTTTTTCATTGGAGTATATTTGATTTCCAAAATTGTATTAGTTTCAGGCACACAACAAGGTGAATAAATACATATATTCACTGACTGCTTTTAGATTCCTTTCCCATATAGGCCTTTACAGAGTATCCAGCAGAGTTCCCTGTGCTATACAATAGGTCCTTTTATTTATATATTTTATTAACATATACAGTATTGTTTATATTAAAATTTCATTTCTTTCTTTGTTTTTCTCAAATATATCTGAGTCTGAACCTGATCACTGTTTTTATTATTTCTCCACATATGAGAATTTTTTTCTTTTGATACACTATGGCAATTTTATTATGTCTCATTACTTCATGTGCTTTTCTCAGCAACATGATTTATAATATTAATAGCCTACTTATTTTTCATAAATCATTTAAATCCAATTGTTGCTCTATTTTTCATTAAATTATTTTCAATATTATTATGACATTAAGTCATCACTTATTAGTAAAATTTTTCTATACAAAATTAACTCTTAATGTGTGTGTGTTTGTGTGTGTGTGAGAGGAAGAAAAAGAGAGAGAACATTTTCTAATTCTTGTATCTCTAGTGTTTTAATTTATTTTTCCTAGTCCTCTTAATTTTAAAAAATATTATTGGTGTTTCCTAATCTCCCAATTGTCGAACATTTTTCTTCAAGTGTTTCTTAAACTCTGTTACTTTTTTCCCCCTGGAAATATTTTCTTTAAAATTTGTGATCTCTTAAGGGTATCTTCTAGATTCTCATTTTTCATTACTTAATATTTTTCTTAAATAGATCTCAGTGTCCAAGCATTGGGACTAAAGTTGGAATCTGAATTTCTCTCATCTTAACCATTTATAAGCTGTGGTATCTTAGTGAAATCACTATAATTTAGGGAGTTCATTCCGTCTTTAAAAAAAATAAAATCAATACCCACACAGAAGCTGTCAGAGCTAAAAGAGAAATACAAAGAAATATGCAAATATAAAGAAACATAATTGTAAGTAGTCAATGAATTTGAAGTATTGTTTTAACCAATACTGTAAAACTGTGAACATCAAAGCTACATAGCTTTAAGATTTACCTAGTACTGAAGGCCTAATAATGAAATCTATGAAGTATTACCTCAATATAATTTATGTGCATATTTGGATTGAAATTCATGATAGCAACCTATGTGGGAAAAATATGCTCACTTTTATTCTAAAGTTATAATTTACCTTTTGAAACTTTTGCAGAGAACAGTTTTATCTTTCTCTTCTAAATTATAAGAGACTTGTATACAGATTCACTCTATGAAAAATCAGTGGCTTGAAAATTACATGGTTGAAGGACATATTTTTATTTTTAATAACAGTGTGTGAATATTGAATATATTTTCCAAAAGTATATATTTATACAGATTAGTTTCTCAAGCTAAGGATGGATATTTGCTATTGAATGGTGTTGAGAGGTGAGGGGTTGGCTATCATTTTTAAACAGCAGAAACCACTGTTATCTGACCTGCCCTGGGTTGTTAAATACTACATGCTCTGCAGTTGATCTCCCTCTCACCACAGGAAATCTTGTTTTCTGTAAAGCTTATACTTGAAGTCCAACAGAAAGTCCAAAATATTTATAGAAAAATGTAGACTCATGAGCAACCAAAATAAACAATATCACTGATAGGAAGTCTCAGTCTTGCCATGACATATATTTGTTGTTGTTGTTGTTGTTTAGTCACAAAGTCATCCCTGACTCTTTTGTGCCCCTGTGGACTGTAGCCTGCCAGACTCCTCTTTCCATTTGATTTCCCTGGCAAGACTACTGGAGTGGGTTCCTATTTCCTTCTCCAGGAGAACTTTGCAACCCAGGGATCGAACATATGTCTCCTGCATTGGCAGGCAGATTTTTTAACACTGATTTTTTAGATAGCCTGATGTCTTAGACAATTTGAAGGGCCAAAAGTAGATCATATATGGCTTAGATTTAGATCATGTCAAATATGGTAAAAAGGAAAGTGACTGAGTCACACTGAGAAATCCTTTTGTTGGGCAAATAAGGTAAACATAGAATATGAGAAAAATATAGAACATACTGTTTGATGCTATAAAGATGAGATAAAGAATGAAGCTATTGCTTGAAATTCCTGGTCAAGGAGCTTCATATCTTGTATTGATCATCACCATTTTGGCTCCTTCTAAACCTTTGCTTCTGAACGGTTCGAGGATTATGATGACTGTGGCATTGTAGAGGAACTATAGCATTTTAAAAACGATGCTAACAAAATGAACTTTACAATGGGGTTACAGTTAAAGAAGATGTGATCCTTTTTGTAGGAAAATGAGACACACGTAATCATCACAGAAGCAGTAGCTTTTCTGAGAAACATCTTGTCTGTCTACATTAGAACAACCTCACATGGCTTAATATTAAAATAAAACTTGATTAGCTGCATGCCAACTCTTGCTAGGCTTGGCTTCTGGCTTGGTACAATCATCCATTCTTTCTTACTGGCTAAAATTCAACCACTTTAGAACAAGTGTAAGTTCTGTTTAATATATTTTCTTAATTCCTTTAAAATATATTGATCATTTTCTTCAGAATAATTAAAGCAATTATTATTGTATTGCCAGAACTAATTTATTTTGACTGAGATATATAACTTATATGGGTTTCTCAGATGGCTTTAGAACCCACCTGCCAATGCAGGAGACATGAGAGACAGGGGTTTCATCCGTGGATCATGGATTGGGAAGATCCTCTGGAGGAGGGCATGGCAACCCACTCCAGGATTTTTGCCTGGAGAATCCCATGGACAGAGGAGCCTGGCAGGCTATAGTCCATAGTGTTGCAAAGAATCAGACATGACTGAAGTGACCTAGCATGCACACACACATATCACTTAAATACTGATGTCTTACATTTTTGCCATTCATGAATAATATGAATATGCCATGAGTTAGGGCTTCCCTCATGGCTCAGACAATAAAGAACATGCCTGCAATGTGGGAGGGAGACCTGGGTTTAATCCCTGGTTCAAGAAGATCCCCTGGAGAAGGGAATGGCTACCCACTCCAGTATGTTTGCCTGGAGAATTCCATGGACAGGGGTGCCTGGTTGGGTACAGTCCATGGTGCCACAAAGATTCAGGTGCAAGTGAACCACTAATACATTCACACCTTCGGTTTCACCATGAGTTTATACCAGTCCACTTAAGCATTAAGAGTGCTACACCCAAATTATCTCACTAACAGTATAGCTTGCTTCCATACATACACAAAATAACCTTTGTTGAAAGAATAAATTTGTTAATTAATATTAAATGCAAGCTCATGTACCTTGCATTTGTCCCTTTGATTGTGGAATAGGAAAATTTGCCCTTTTGAATTATGAAGTTATACTCCAAGCCTCTGTATTTCTGGTAGTAATTTGTATAACTTCTTTTGATTTTTTAATATAAGAATGTTTTGTTTTTATTTAATATGTTTTCAGATAATGTTTGACCTGTATACTTTACTCCAGTAGCTGATGAGGAACACGGAAGCCTGACATGCGGCAGTACATGGAGTCATAAAGAGTTGGACATGACTGAGTGACTAAACAAATATACTTTGTTAAATATATTTAATTAATCATCTTCTCTTGAAAAAATATTTTAGAAGGAATATTCTATATAAAATAAATTGAGACTCCTAATAAAGTAAATAAGAAATTGTGTTCTATACTCTTCATAATAAAAAAGTCATAAAATTTGGAGGGAAAAAAGTTATGCACGTCATAGTGCAGACCCACATGATGGGTAATGATTTACGTTTTTCATAATGATTACTTTAACAGTTTTCTATTGCTATGTAATACATTATGTTACAGAAATAGGAAATAATGTTTTAAGTTATAAACCATCAATTAACTTTTCAAAACTAAAAATCAGTTATCCTTGCACTCAGAAATACAAATCAAAATTTTATAAGTTTTCTGAAGCTCAATCTTTGTTAACTGATAATCCTATACTAATAAAAATAATTATTTGGAATGTAATCTTAAGTATAGTTATGATGGACATAGTCTCACTGTGTAAAATAAACCATTGATCTTATATTGAGTTTTAGGGAAGAATTTCTGGGGGGTTGTATTTCTTAGAGAGGCTGAAACAGGTTTAGGAAAGCCTTAGAATCATGGTCTCTGTTGATTACAGAGACAAGAGTAAGTTGTCAGCAGTCTTTATACCATGTCTATTGGAGTCGCAAGAGTCAAACAGGATTAACGACTAAACCACCACCACCCCTGGAGTGTTATTGTTCAGTCACTACATCATGTATGACTGTTCGCAACCATATGGACCGCAGCACTCAAGCTTCCCTGTCCTTCATTATCTCCTGGAGTTTGCTCAAACCCTTGGGCATTGAGTCTGTGCTGCTACCCAACCATCTCATCCTTTGTAGCCCCCTTCTCCTGCCCTCAGTCTTTCCCAGTATCAGGGTCTTTTCAGTGAGTTGTTGTGCCATCAGATGGCCAAAGTATTGGAGCTTCAGCTTCAGCATCAGTCCTTCCAGTGAATATTCAGAATTTATTTCCTTTAGGATTAACTGGTTTCATCTCCTTGCTGTCCAAGGGATTCTCAAAAGTCTTTTCCAGCACCACAATTCAAAAGCATCAATTCTTTGGCACTCAGCCTTCTTTATGTTCCAGCTCTCACATCGTACTTGACTAGTGGAAAAACCATAACTTTGATTATAGTAAGTCTAATGCTTAATACTTATCTTTCAAAGTATAAGACTGTCACTGATAGACTTCCCTTGGAAGTATGCTCACAGAATTGTTGATTGATTAGAGTGGTTTAAAACCAGATTTGAAAAAGTTTAACTCAAATAAGACTACCAGAAACTCTGGAGCTATAACCCAATATTTCCTAAATTCAAACAACAAAATTTAAATAGGAAAACAAATACTGACTACTTCAAAAGTCTGTCTATAATAAGCAGATTGTTTTTATTTTGAGCTTACATACTTCTCTGCAACTCACATATAATATTAAACCTTATTCAGCACGAAGTGCTAGCAGTGATTCCAGCTTTCATCTGATTGGTCAAAAGAAAATCCAGGCTATTTAATTATAAGAAAGTAAAAGCTAGTCCTTTATGTCCCCATGGCAAGGTCCCATTTATTATGTCAGCCAAAATAAAAAATATATTTTTGAAGACACTGTAAAGTTATTTAATTCCTATAGGTGGGACCACTGTTTTCAGGTTTCTCTTTCTACATGTTAATACTCCAAAGAAGTCTTGTATCCCTTTGGACTTTCTGTAAGAGAAGAGTTAACTGAAAATGTTGGAGAAGAATATACCTGATAGTGTTTGAATTAATATGTCTGCATAACAATTAGCCTTAGCTATGATTAGAAAATGAAGGAACTATTTATCATACATGATAAACATACACACACTCTAAAAATCCAGGAAATGATAAAAATGTCACTAATTTTAGTGGATCAGTGGAGTATTTTCCCTATATACTGTCACAATAAAATGTTGATGTATATTATACCTTTAAAATATCTGTGTTATCCTTTTTCAGAGCAAAGATATAGGTTTTTTCATGTTTGTATTGTCTACAAGGAATATTGTTATTTGGAACAGTAGTATAATACCAGTTGTACTATTCTTTAAGTTGTCTATAGTAACATAGGTGTGAGAGACGAATTATAGATCTAGTTTTAATGGTCCTTCATAAATTTAAGCGTTATTTGTGGTAACATGATTGTGATAGACTAAGTCATAAATGTATGACTTTAAACAGGAGGAAAAATATGATGAAATGCATAAATAACAGTGTTTAAAGAAAACTGTGATAATCAGAGATTCTAATATTTAGAATAATGTTCTGACAAGTTTGGGAAGAAATAGCCTTATGTATGTTCATGCAGCTACATGCCTGTTTTGAAAATCTGGTAGTCCATGAATATAAATATCAAACAGAATCCTGACCTCTGTAGGAAATTTCTGTCCCTCTTACTGAGATTTAAAAAATATTCTTAATCAAGGCCTGAACTTGATTCTTTTGTTTAGTTGCTAAGTCATATCTGACACTTTGTGACATGCCAGGCTTCTCTGTTCATGGATTTCTCAGGCAAGAATATTTTAGAGTGGGTTGCCATTTACTTCCTGACCCAGAGGAGAATGAGATTTTCCTGACCAAGAGATTGAACCTATCTCTCCTGCATTGGCAGGTGGGTTCTTTACAACTGAACCACCAGGGAAGCCCAAATTTGATTCTATACTTGGTTTTAAATTTAAAGCATGTAGGACTGCATTCTGGTAAAACACTAAAAGTGCTTAAAAATTAGTGAGATATATTAAAATTAAATAATTGAAGGTGATGAAAATAAAAATAATGGAGGGGTAAATTGCATCCAATTGTTATGCTAAACAAAAACCAACTAGACTCAGATGCACTTCTGAAAATTATGACTGGTGAATATATTAATTCAGCTGAAATATAAGATTAAGTTGTTTTGCAGCTGTATGTATTTCATTCATAGGAAATCTTTTTAATTCCTAAATACAGTTAGAATTTCTTAACATAAATGGGAATTTGAAAATGTATCCTATGAGGAAAAGAAATGCTGTTTCCTTAGCAACAAAAATTATGTTCAGAAAACAGTTTAACATATAATAGCCTTATTTCATTTGCTGTCATGCTCATCAGAACTGCATGCTTGAAAAGCTAAATTAGGAAACTTAATTAGAAGAAAGTTGAAATAAATGTTTTTATTCATACAAAATAACTAGGAAAAATATGGCATATTTGTGTGATGAAACTACTGAGCACACCTATATTTGATTCAACTCGGGAAAGGCAATGGCACCCACTCCAGTACTCTTGCCTGGAAAATTCCATGGATGGAGGAGCCTGGTAGGCTGCAGTCCATGGGGTTGCTAAGAGTCGGACATGATTGAGCGACTTCACTTTCATTTTTCACTTTCATGCATTGGAGAAGGAAATGGCAACCTACTCCAGTGTCCTTGCCTGGAGAATCCCAGGGACGGGAGAGCCTGGTGGGCTGCTGTCTCTGGGGTCGCACAGAGTCAGACATGGACTGAAGCGACTTGGCAGCAACAGCAACATTTGATTCAAATATACTAAATATTAAATTCTAGAGAACTTAAAATTACATCTATACTTATTGTGAATAGAAAACTTAGCTATTTATACTTAACTATGAAAAAAGGAAAGATATACCCATCTGAATGCAGAGTTCCAAAGAATAGCAAGGAGAGAGAAAAAAGCCTTCCTGAGCAATCAGTGCAAAGAAATAGAGGAAAACAACAGAATGGGAAAGACTAGAGATCTCTTCGAGAAAATTAGAGATACCAAGGGAACATTTCGTGGAAAGATGGGCTCAATAAAGGACAGAAATGGTATGGACCTAACAAAAGCAGAAGATATTAAGAAGAGGTGGCAAGAATACACAGAAGAACTGTACAAAAAAGATCTTCACAACCAAGATAATCACGATTGTGTGATAACTCACCTAGAGCCAAACATCCTGGAATGTGAAGTCAAGTGGGCCTTAGAAAGCATCACTATGAACAAAGCTAGTGGAGGTGATGGAATTCCGGTTGAGCTATTTCAAATCCTGAAAGATGATGCTGTGAAAGTGCTGCACTCAATATGCCAGCAAATCTGGAAAACTCAACAGTGGCCACAAGACTGGAAAAGGTCAGTTTTCATTTGAATCCTAAAGAAAGGCAATGCCAAAGAATGCTCAAACTACTGCAAAATTGCACCTATCTCACATGCTAGTAAAGTAATGCTCAAAATTCTCCAAGCCAGGCTTCAGCAATATGTGAATCATGAACTTCCTGATGATCAAGCTGATTTTAGAAAAGGCAGAGGAACCAGAGATCAAATTGCCAACATCCGCTGGATCATGAAAAAGCAAGAGAGTTCCAGAAAAACATCTATTCCTGCTTAATTGACTATGCCAAAGCCTTTGACTGTGTGGATCACAATAAACTGTGGGAAATTCTGAAAGAGATGGGAATACCAGACCACCTGACCTGCCTCTTGAGAAATATGTATGCAGGTCAGGAAGCAACAGTTTGAACTGGACATGGAACAACAGACTGGTTCCAAATAGGAAAAGGACTATTTCAAGGCTGTATATTGTCACCCTGCTTATCTAACTTATATTCAGTGTATATCATGAGAAACGCTGGACTGGAGGAAACACAAGCTGGAATCAAGATTGCCGGGAGAAATATCAATAACCTCAGATATGCAGATGACACCACCCTTATGGCAGAAAGTGAAGAGGAACTAAAAAGCCTCTTGATGAAAGTGAAAGAGGAGAGTGAAAAAGTTGGCTTAAAGCTCAACATTTAGAAAACGAAGATCATGGCATCCGGTCCCATCACTTCATGGGAAATAGATGGGGAAACAGTGGAAACAGTGTCAGACTTTATTTTTCTGGGCTCCAAAATCACTGCAGATGGTGACTGCAGAAAGACACTTACTCCTTGGAAAGAAAGTTATGACCAACCTAGATAGCATATTCAAAAGCAGAGACATTACTTTGCCAACAAAGGTTTGTCTAGTCAAGGCTATGGTTTTTCCTGTGGTCATGTATGGATGTGAGAGTTGGACTGTGAAGAAGGCTGAGCACCGAAGAATTGATGCTTTTGAACTGTGGTGTTGGAGAAGACTCTTGAGAATCCCTTGGACTGCAAGGAGATCCAACCAGTCCATTCTGAAGGAGATCAGCCCTGGGATTTCTTTGGAAGGAATGATGCTAGAGCTGAAATTCCAGTACTTTGGCCACCTTATGCGAAGAGTTGACTCATTGGATAAAACTCTGATGCTGGGAGGGATTGGGGGCATGAGGAGAAGGGGACGACAGAGGATGAGATGGCTGGATGGCATCACTGACTCGATGGATGTGAGCCTCAGTGAACTCCAGGAGTTGGTGATGGACAGGGAGGCCTGGCGTGCTGCGATTCATGGGGTCGCAAAGAGTCGGACATGACTGAATAACTGAGCTGAACTGATGGTTGGCATAAGCTACATGTTGCTATTAAACACTTAAAATGTGACTAGTGTAAATTGAGACAGCCTGTAAGTGAAAATATGAACTTGATTTAAAAATTAATGTGAAGAACAAATAATATATAAAATATATGATTAGTATTTCTGTTTATATTTTATATATTCATGAAACACATATATAAATGTATTTCTTTTATATGTTCATTTTACATACACATTGTAGCATTTAAATATTGGGTTATGTTGACTATTATTAAAATGAATATCAGTGGTCTTTTAAATGTTGTGTCATACATAAATATGATTTTGATAAATTACAAATATATAAAATTTACACATGTGGCTCAGTTTGTGTATCATATTACATTTTTGTTGAATAGCAGTATTCTAAATAGTCTCCTGGGCTTTCCGGGTGGCTCAGTGGTAAAGAACCTGCCTGCAGTGCAGGAGACCCTGAGACGCATATTCTATCCCTGGGTTGGAAAGATCCTCTAGAAGAGAAAATGGCAACCTACTCAAGTAGTCTTGTCTGGAAAATCCCATGGACAGAGGAGCCTGGTAGGCTACAGTCCACAGGGTCACAAAAGAGTCAGACATGACCGAGTGACTAACAACAGCAATAGGTAGTGTCCTATCTAAAATGATTTTTAAAGCAGAGATACATAGGCAAAATAATGACTTCTCCAAAGCTGTCCACATTCTAAACCCTAGAACCAGTGACTATGGCAAAGGGATTTTGAAGATGTTAGTAATGTTAAGGATCTTGATAACTCTTGATTATCAGGGAGATCCCAACATAATGATATGAGTCCATAGAAGGAAGAAAACAGAAGTATTAGTAGACTGCTTGGTGTATGGTAATTAGTTACAGTAGTTATAGAAATCTAATATAAGAGAAAACATTGGCCCTTTTTTTTTTGCTTTCCTAATATTCAGATATTCATTGGCAGCCTCTTATAATACTTGACGTTTAGTTATATCTTATTCAACACCTTTTAATATATATTCAAATTATAGTTTTGGTTATTCAACAGAGAGAACAGAGAGTAATAAGAGAAGAAAGAAAAGTTCAAGGGGCAGGAGAGGAGAAGGAAGGAGAGGGAGAACAGGAAGGGGAGGAAGGAAATATGAAGTAAGGAAAGAAAGAAGATAAGGAAAAAAGAAGGAAGGAGAGGAGAGGAAGGATGGGAGAAGAGATTAAGTAGAAAATAAATCTTACACTAGAACAAGAATACAGTACTATCCAGAAATAAACCTCAACATTATATGAGGTTTAACCTAAACTGAGTTTTTAAAAATCTCCGACTTCAGTCAAGTAAATTACTTTTAACTATACATTTGCATTCTCTAGTATTCTTGCCTGGGAAATCCCCTGGACAGGGAATTTTGGTGGCTACAGTCCACCAAAGGGCTGCAAAGAGTCAGACACAACTTATAGACTACACCCATACATATTATTACCATGATGTATAATACTCTTTCTGTCTTACCTTTAGGAAAGTATATGTTACACATACTTTAGGACTCAGTTAAGTCTCAGTGGTTTCCTACTCTCTGCAGCCCCATTGAATGCAGCACCCCAGGCTTCCCTGTCAATCACCAACTCCGGGAGCTTACTCAAACTCATGTCTATGGAGTCAGTGATGCCATCCAACAATTGCATCCTCTGTCGTTCCCTTCTCCTCTCACCTTCAATCTTTCCCAGCATCAGGGTCTTTTCCAATGACTACATTCTTCAGGTAGCATCTTATTCAATATCTCATAACATCTAAATGCAATAAATTACAATTTATTATAATTTTGTTCACTACCAAAAAGGAAAGAAAAGGAATCTATTAGAAATGTAAGAGTCACTGATTATAATATTTTTTAATTTAAAAATATTTTTTGCTTTTTATTCTTTGTCTCTTCCATAAGCAGGCATGCTTCATGAAGGGAAGGGACTTTGTTTTGTTTTGCTATAGTATCTCCAGTGTCTGTAAATAGGGACTATTTTTGAATGGGTGATTCAAATTTCTGCCAAAATCATTTTCTCTCTCCTTTATATACCTATTGAGTAAAGGATTCTTAAAGGAATAAAAGAGCATGCTTTGCAGCAAACATTAATTTATCAGCATATAAGATTTTTTAAAATGGTTTTTGAAGCTCTTGGTTTTAATAAATTCTCAGAGAAAAACCCAAGGTATGCGCATAGGCTCAGGGTTTAATCAAGCAATGAAACCTAGAACCTGAGTAAGCCATTGCTTTTACACATTTTGCAATCCTTCACAGATTGCTTTGGCTTTATTTTACTTTCACTCTCTTCATGGACAGGAAGAGCACTGATAGCATCTACTGGTGAGTATTTGAGCATCTACTCATGTCCATCCTTGACTGTCATAGACAATGTGGTACTGTGTCACAGCTTTATAAAATTAAAAAAAAATCATAACAGAAAGATTGATGGGATAAGCTATAGTTCCTATTGTTGCTGCAGTGCTCAAGGCCCTAATAGTCATCTACTTCCTTAGCACTCATTCTAAACTTCTCTTTCTTGATTATCACTTAAGTTGGTGTTGGTACTTGCCCAAAAGGGAACCAAGGCCTTCATTCCTGAGGAATTTTAACTCTCTGTTTCTGTGAAAATATTCTTTAAGAGATTTGGTAAATTTATGCTTTGTATTACATTGCGGTTGCTTAAATTATATATTCATAATCTATACACAACACTGAAGCACTAAGAGGTACCTTAGTCAATCCTCCTGTACTCTAGATTTAATATTCTAATTATATCACAATGATCAGATCTATTTAGGATGACACGACCAGTCATTTTTCAAGAATAGTAGCTCTTTAATTTGCCTAGCATGGGACTCCTAAATTATTCAGGCAGCACCTGTAGATTTACACATAGTTAAGCCATTCAAGGCAGATTTCCACCCCTTTAGGAAACACTTGGCCTCTAATCCTTCCATCTAAAGTTGTAGAGATGGGAAGCACACGCCTCTAAAAGAGTCTTCATCATGATGGAGAAAGAGGCCATTCCTACTTCTAAACTCTGTTTCCTGAATCTGTGCATTCTGCTCATTGGGGACACATTATTTGATGGCTATCAACACAACATATGGGCTTCCCACATGTTTGATCATAGTGGGATCAATGCAGTAGAGGCAGGTTTGATCCCTGGGCCAGGAAGATACGCTGGAGAAGGAAATGGCAACCCGCTCCAGTATTCTTGCCTGGGAAATCACATGGACAGAGGATCTTGGTGGGCTATAGTCCACAGGTCACAAGAAGACTCAGACATGACTTAGTGACTAAACAAAAACAAGACAACAACAAAAAGTATATACTATATATAGAACCACAGACTGGCTGGGGTTTATCCCTAAGCTGAAACATTAGCTGCATCAAAGAAATAATTCTAACACTTTGTTAGGATAGCAATTTCCAGGTGATTTGTTATATGATTTGACCAAAAGATGTTTTAGTTATATATCTGATGTCACAAATCCTGTGATGAAAAGCGAGTCCCTTGATCTAAGGTGATGTTGTAAGTAATAACATATTAATAAATCAGATGTTGTGTGAGCATATAGTAGTGGTTCTGGCCAAGGGCCTGTTGCTGGTTAATATCAATGTCTGGCATATGTATTATCTCTCCATAAGGGTATTATGCTTCCTCTCTTGAGTAGAAATTATGCAGTTTAATCAACTTGTTCAAAGTGGCAGCATAGTGTCCTCAAGCTTGGGCCACATGCCAAGAGCTTAGCTTCAGTATCTGTATTTGACTGCTCATTAAGCAACAGCAATAGATAGATGAGTCCTAGCACTGGGCCTGTCAGAACCTACATCTTGCCATCAGATTACTATAGCCATTGGTCTCTTATGTTCCCACTGGTGATAGAAAAAAAGAGAACAGAATAGTTAGTTTTCACTGTGAAAGTCGTTCTGTATTTTTGGTTGTTTAGTATCTTATATGCGGAGGATGTGAGAGATGATGATTCACATATTTTGTATCTGTTTTTATGAATGCCTTTTCACCTTGTACCCAATATTCCAATTCCAACCAAAATTTCCAGGATTCTATATATATATATTCCTATATAAGACCATACCTATTTTCACATAAAATTTGTAACTTGGAATACTGCTTAAATATCCATTCACTGGAATAATTCTCTTTAACCACTGTCTTTAAGGCCAAACTGTGTTATGGTAGCTTTCAGTTACTGTTACTGTTTCATTAACATATTGATCTGAATCATCTCTGAACAAAGCCTTCACATTTTCCTCTTCTGTCAGCTGGTCATAGCAATCATCTCCACTCTCAAAAAAGTTATAGATGTGAACTTAGGGAGAGGTATTATGTCAGTAAATAAAAGTATTGAATAACAAGTGACAAAGAGATCTAGATCTCCTCTTGTGTTCTTTACATTTCATTAGACCTGAATTCAGATATATCAATCATATTTTATGATATGGTGGATCAGACACTACCTACTTCATGATATGTATGTCTGGTGATACAGACACTTGATATACCATTGTTTCTTTTTCAGTACTTCCTTGTGTAAATAAACAAGAAGATACAAGTGGGCTTCCTTGTGTCTTGTGTTGAGATTCTCCTACAAGGGATTTCCAGAGGCTCAGCATACTACATTTGATTTCTGCTATAGTAGATGAAGATGGCCCTCGTATTTATTGTCTCTTATCTACTTTGCAACCACATAAAAGTTACTTTTTAAAATTCATGTAACAGGTAAATCTATATTAACTAACATTATTCCCATATCCAATATCACTTTACTCTTCATTTTCCTGTTTTTTACTTTCTAACTTCTATCAAATTTATGTTTATAATTTCTTGTCAAAGTCACTGATTATTCTGTATATTAATATGTAAAGAGGGTTCAGTGCAATTTCTGTATTTTATATTTTATTCTCTGAGTTCAGAATTTCTTACCCTTTTAGATCATTCAAAATATATTATTTTTAGTTCAAAAGTAAAGTGGATTTTCCAACATTCATTGGCTGTATTTTACTATATTATCTGCTGGTATGAAGCTGGGTGGTCTCCCTAGTGGCACTAGTGGTAAAGAACCTGCTTGCCAATACAGGAGACACAAGAGAGGTGGGTTTGATCCCTGAATCAGGAAAAACCCCCGGAGAAGGGTATGGCAAACCATTTCTCAGTATTCTTGCCTGGAGAATCCCATGGACAGAGGAGCCTGATGGGCTATGGTCCATGGGCTCACAAAGAGTTGGACATGACTGAAGTGGCTTCACACATACACACACACACACACACACAGTAGAAGAAAGAATATTTACAGTTTGGGAAGAAGTAAACCAGAATTGTTACTCTGCAAATATATTATTTTGCATAAATTGTAATATTTTTATTTTTCACACTTCTAAAATGAAAAATTTAGTTAAGAGGATTTCTAATTGTTTCCAGTCCTATATGACTTTAAACCCACTGCAGTATTCTTGCCTGGGGAATCCCATGGACAGAGAAGCCTGTTGGGCTACAGTTCATGGGATTGCAAAAAGTTAGACAAAACTGAGCAACTAACCACACACAAATCAAATTAGGCTGCTAAATCTAATTTTATATTATCCTAGTTAGCTTCTAACTAATTAGCAGCATTAAGTTTTCAATCATTTGGAATTCCAAATAGTTCCACAAAATAAATTATATATTAAATATGCTTCTCTATTTTAACCATTTTTATTGAGCTATCAACTACCTAGATTATCCTTATCTTTACAGATAATTCTAGAACTATGGAACTTCTGTTGTATATAGTATAAGTAGCAGGATATCTTATACTAAATTTGGCTCAGAGACCTATCTTGCTTTTTTAAGCATTTTGAGACACCTGATATACAACTGAGCAGTACTCCTGAATTGTATGCTAGATCTAAAATATGTAGAGGCCTTCAAAGCCCTGTGCTGCTTTTTGAGAAGACAAAGTGTAGGATGTTCATGACTTGTTCTTTTTCTTGAATGAAATAGTCTGTATGTCCCCAGACATTAGACAACTACAGCCCTCACAAATGTCATTGGGAAAGAACCTGATGCTGGGAAATATTGAGGCCAGGAGGAGAAGGGGTGACAGAGGATAAGATACTTGGATTGTATCACCTACTCAATGGATATGAATTTGAGCAAACTCTGGGAGATAGTGAAGGACAGGGAAACCTAGTGTGCTGCAGTTCACGGGGTCACAAAGAGTCGGACATGACTGTGAATGAACAACAACATCACAGGCCTCTGGATAGTTAGGGGTTTAATCTCCCACCTCAGACATGCATTTATCTTATCAGAAAGTCCAGAAGAGTTGTCACTTCTTGCTTATCAGTTCTGAATTATCACCAATAAACAATTGGCTTAACAGGAAAAATAGTAATCCTAATCTTAAATTTTTATCCTGTTAAAAAATAATGTTTATTTTAAGTGAAAGGTTTTTCCAGTTTATTTAAAATTTTGCTTACTTTAGTGGAAACATTCTTTCCATCTCAGAGCAATGGTTTCTTATTTGGTCATGGATTACTTTTTATTTTACCCCTTGGAATGCTTTATAGGAATTAAGTTTATGGATTTGCCTTCAATTTAACCCTTGTACCTAAAGATATTTTGCTGTGGAAATGAGTTTGCAGATGCTTGATGAGAAACTCTTGCCTATACAAAATACAAATCTAATCTTAGTACAAATGGCCACTAAGGCCATTATCTTGACAAAACTTCCCATTATTTAAAGCACAGTTTCTTTGTTGTATAAAGTTTCTGATATACAATATTTGGTTGGAGGTACTATTCTCATCCATCTTCATATATGCAATTCACTGAAGCGGGAAGCATAGGATATAGACTTTTCTCACTATTAGTACTTTATCTGTGATGAATAACTCACCCCCCCAATTGTATATTAAGTATAGCTGTATTTTATTACTATAGATACATACTATCCCACCAATAAAACACAAATTTGGATCTTTACAAATGCTAACTTGTACCATGCAAGTTAGAGATAAAATAATAGGAAATAAAACAAAGAAGACAGATGGTTTTGTGATGGTATAACTAGAGAAGATTTGAAAGTTAGAGTTAGGTTTAGCTGCATGAAGTAGAGACTTCAGATATTAGTGGATTAACCAAGATCAAAGATTGCTTCCTTTTGTTGTAAAAATATGGAGGTGATATTCCCATGCTTAGGGTGACAGAGCTGTTACACATAATTCTCAGTGTTTCAGATTGTAGGATTCTGGGCCTACGTAGCAAGGGTATGGCTCTCATTTTCAAATGATGTCCAAGGTATATATTGATCTATAACATCTAAATACTTGAGAGGATGGAGAAGAGGTCAGGATGGGCAAAAGATTCATAGAAGCTGTCCAATAAATAAATTTCCCAGGAGCTATCACATAGACATCTTAAATTATATCTCTACTTACCAGAACTTCACCACACTTAGTCACTGGGGAGTCAGGAAAATTTAGTTTTATTCATGTGGCTAATTATTCAGTTAAAAATTGTTTTTCCACAGGGGGAAAATAAAGTCTGTAATTTGGAAATAGAAACTAAAATTTGTAATTACAGTGTGGCCTCAGATATTCTAATCTCTATCATGTTTGAAGCACATAAAAATCCTCAAATAAGTAAATTATACTTAACTCTGAATAGATAGATGTGTTCTTTTCTGATTAGCTATTTATATAGAGGTATAGAGTGAAAAGAAATGTGATGAAGAAATTATTTCATAACAAAAATTCACTCCTTTATTCTTTGTGTTATAGAAGTAGATATAATCTGTAAAGAATGAAATAATCAGAGACTTTCTTTTAAATATGATTCCTCATGTTGACCTATTTGACAGTTGACTGTCTTTATTTTGAAAGACATTCTTTTTAATGTTGAAATCCATATCTAGCCAAATAATCTGCCAAGTAATAAAGATATTTTCAGATGTTTTAATTATAGTAATTTAATTTCCTCAAGAGAATGCACTGGTCATAGAAAACACCCTCTTCCAACAACACAAGAGAAGACTCTACACATGGACATCACCAGACGGCCAACACCGAAATCAGATTGATTATTTGGTTCTTTGCAGCCAAAGATGGAGAAACTCTATACAGCAAAAACAAGACTAGGAGCTGATTGTGGCTCAGATCATGATCTCCTTATTGCCAAATTCAGACTGAAATTGAAGAAAGTAGGGAAAACCACTAGACCATTCAGGTATGACCTAAATCAAATCCCTTACAATTATACCGTGGAAGTGAGAAATAGATTTCAGGGACTAGATCTGATAGAGTGTCTGATGAACTACAGACAGAGGTTTGTGACATTGTACAGGAGACAGGGATCAAGGCCATTCCCAAGAAAAACAAAAGCAAAAAAGCAAAATGGCTGTCTGCGGAGGCCTTACAAATAGCTGTGAAAAGAAGAGAAGCCAAAAGCAAAGGACAAAAGGAAAGATATACCCATTTGAATGCAGAGTTTCAAAGAATAGCAAGGAGAGATAAGAAAGACTTCCTCAGTTATCAGTGCAAAGAAATAGAGGAAAACAATAGAATGGGAAAGTCTGGAGATCTCTTCAGAAAACTAGACACACCAAGGGAACATTTCGTGTAAACATGGGCTCAATAAAGGACAGGAAATTGTGTGGACCTAACAGAAGCAGAAGATATTAAGAGGAGGTGGCAAGAATACACAGGAGAACTGTACAAAAAGATCTTCATGACCCAGATAATTAAAGTGGTGTGATCACTCACCTAGAGCCTGACACCCTGGAATGTGAAGTTAAGTGAGCCTTAGGAAGTATCACTACAAGCAAAGCTAGTGGAGGTGATGGAATTCCAGTTGAACTATTTCAAATCCTGGAGGATGATGCTGTGAAAGTGCTGCACTCAACATGCCAGCCAATTTGGAAAACTCAGCAATGGCCACAGGCCTGGAAAAGGTCAGTTTTCATTCCAATCCCTAAGAAAGGGAATGCCAAAGAATGTTCAAACTACCACACAATTACACTAACCTCACACGCTAGTAAAGTGATGCTCAAAATTCTCCAAACCAGACTTCACCAATATGTGAACCGTGAACTTCCAGATGTTCAAGCTGATTTTAGAAAAAGCAGATGAATCAGAGATCAAATTGCCAACATCCACTGGATCATCAAAAAGCAAGAGAGTTCCAGAAAAACATCTATTTCTGCTTTATTGATTATGCCAAAGCCTTTGACTGTATGGATCACGATAAACTGTGGAAAATTCTCAAAGAGATGGGAATACCAGACCACATGACCTGCCTCTTGAGAAACCTGTATGCAGGTCAGGAAGCAACAGTTAGAACTGGACATGGAACAACAGACTGCTTCCCAGTCAGAAAAGGAGTACATCAAGGCTATATATTGAGACCCTGCTTATTTAACTTATATGTAGAGTACATCATGAGAACTGCTGGGCTGGATGAAACACAAGCTGAAATCAAGATTGCCAGGAGAAATATCAATAACCTCAGATATACAGATGACATCATCCGTATGGCAGAAAGTGAAGAAGAACTAAAGAACCTCTTGATGAAAGTGATAGAGAGTGAAAAATCTGGCTTAAAGCTCAACATTCAGAAAACTAAGATCATGGCATCCGGTCCCATCACTTCATGGCAAATCAATGGGAAAACAATGGAAACAGTGGCTGACTTTAATTTTGAGGGGGGTCCAAAATCACTGCAGATGGTAATTGCAACCATGAAATTAAAAGACGCTTACTCCTTGGGAGGAAAGTTATGACCAATCTAGACAGCATATTAAAAAGCAGAGACATTACTTTGGCAACAAAGGTCTCTCTCCTGAAGGCTATGGTTTTCCCAGTAGTCATGTATGGATGTGAGAGTTGGACTATAAAGAAAGATGAGCATGGAAGAATTTTGCTTTTGAACTGTGGTGTTGGAGAAGACTTGAGAGTCCATTGGACTGCAAGGAGATTCAACTAGTCCATCCTAAAGGAAGCCACCTGATGCAAAGAGCTAATTCATTTGAAAAGACCCTGATGCTGGGAAAGATTGAGGGCAGGAGGAGAAGGGGACGACAGAGGATGAGATGGTTGGATGGCATCACCGACTCAATGGACATAAGTTTGGGTATACTCCAGGAGTTGGTGATAGACAGGAAGGCCTGGCATGCTGTGATTCTTGGGGTTGCAGAGTCGGACATGACTGAATGACTGAACTGAGCTTAATTGAACTGCTAGCATTTTTATGATTTCTTTCCTTCTACTATTTTTTTTTTTAAATTTGTCTTCCAGTTATTTTAGGTGTAAAGCTTGGTTGTCTATTCCATGTTTTTCTTGTTTCTTGATGTAGGATTGTGTTGCTCTAAACTTCCCTCTTAGAACTGCTCTTGCTGCATCCCATAGGTTCTCAGTTGTTCTGTTTTCATTATCATTTGTTTGTAGAATTTTTTAATTTTTTGATTTTAAGGTCTGTTTTTTTCTGATATGAGTATTCCTACTCCAGCTTTCTTTTGCTTCCCATTTGCATGGAACATATTTTTCCATCCTCTCACTTTTATTTTTATTTTTTTTTTCATCCTCTCACTTTTAGTCCATATGTTTCTTTAGGTCTGAAGTGTGTTTCTTGTAGACAGGATATATATGGGTCTTGTTTTTGATTCATTCAGCCACTCTGTGTCTTTTGCTTGGAGAATTTATTCAATTTACATTTAAAGCAATTATTGATGTATCTGTTCCTATTGCCATTTTCTTAATTGTTTGGGGTTGATTTTGTAGATCTTTTTCTTTCTTTTGTATTTCTTGACCATGTACATTCCTTTAAGATTTGTTGTAAAGCTGCTTTGGTGGTATTGAGTCTTCTTAACTTCTGCTTGTCTGAAAAGCTTTTTATTTCTTTATCAGTTTTGAATGAGATCCTTGCTGGGTACAATAATCTTGGTTGTAGATTTTTCCTTTTCAGTACTTTAAATATATCATGCCATTCCCTTCTGGCCTGAAGAGTTTCTGCTGAAAAATCAGCTGTTAAACATACGGGGCTTCTCTTGTATGTTACTTGTTGCTTTTCCCTTGCTGCTTTTAATATTCTTTTTTTGTATTCAGTCTTTGTTAGTTTGATTAATATGTGTCTTGGTGTGTTTCTCCTTGGGTTTATCCTGTATGGGACTCTTTGCACCTCTTGGACTTGATTGACAATTTCCTTTTCCATGTTGAGGAAATTTTCAACTATAATTTCTTCAAAAATTTTCTCATACCCTTTTTTTCCCTCATCTTCTTCTGGGACCACTGTAATTCAAATGTTGGTGTGTTAGATATTGTCCCACAGGTCTCTGAGACTATCCTTAGTTCTTTTCTTTCTTTTTACTTTTTTTCTGCTCTTCAGAAGTTATTTCCACCATTTTAACTTCCAGCTCACTGATTTGTTCTTCTGCTTCAGATATTCTGCTGTTGATTCCTTTTAGAGTATTTTTGATTTCAATAATTGTGTTGTTTGTCTTTGTGTATTTATTCTTTAATTCTTCTAGGTCTTTGTTAATTGATTCTTGCATTTTTTTCCATTTTGTTTTCAAGGTTTTTGATTATCTTTACTATCATTATTCTGAATCTTTTTCAGGTAGTTTACATATTTCCTCTTCATTTATTTGAACGTCTGTATTTCTAAATTGTTCCTTTATTTGTTTAGTATTTCTCTGCCTTTTCATTATTTTTTTTTAACTTATTGTGTTTCAGTTCCCCTTTTTACAGTCTTCAAGGTTAAATTCTTTCTTCCTTTTGATTTCTGCCCTCCTAAGTTTGGTCCAGTGGTTTGTGTAATCTTCATACAGAGTGAGATTTGTGCTGAGTTTTTTGTTTGTTTGTTTGTTTTTCCTCTGATGGGCTGAGTGAGGTTGTAATCCAGTCTGCTGATGACTGGGTTTGTATTTTAGTTTTGCTTGTTGTTTAGATTAGGCATCCTGCATGGCATACTGCTGCTGCTTGGATAATGCTGGGTCTTGTATTCAAGTGGTTTCATTTCTGTGAGTTCTCACTATTTGATACTCCCTAGGGTTGGTTCTCTGGTAGTCTAGGGTTTTGGAGTCAATGTTCCCACTCCGAATGTTCAGGGTTTGATCCTGTAGGAATGAAGATTCCACAAGTGGTTTGTTATGGCATTAAGAGAGATTAAAACAAATACCCCCAAATGAGAAACCAAAGACGAACCTCAGACAAATGGCAGTTACAAAATTAGGCAAATAATAATTAAAATAATGAAATACACACATATGCATATATACCCATAAGCAAAATCAAAACAATCCAACAAAAATAAAGTACAATAGATTGACCTGGAGCACAAAGGAAACCAAAAATTATATCTACCAGTTAAGAACAAGTCTAACTAAGGCACAAACTGGAAAACAAAACTAAAGCAAGTTGCCAATTGGGGAAAAAAGCAATGAAAACAAAACTAACAAATATATTGAGAGAAGAGGAGAGAAAGTAAAGAAAAAAGAATAGATATGCAAATTTAAATAGAGGTAGATCGTCTGTCAATTCAGTCACTCAGATGCTTCCAACTCTTTGCAACCTCATGAACTGCAGCACGCCAAGGCTTTCCTGTCCATCACCAACTCCCCCAGACTACTCAAACTCATGTCCATTGCCTTGGTGATGCCACCCAACCGTCTCATCCTCTGTCGAGAGATAAATGAAGAAGATTTATATAGATAAAAGGTTAACTGCAAGGGGAAAAGAACAGTAGGAGAAGCAAACAAAGGAATAAATGTAGAAAAATAATAATAGTTTTTAAAATTAAATATTAAAAGAAAAAATTAAAAAAAATTAAAAGAAAAAATAGAAAAACAAAAAGTAAAACTTCACAGAACTGCAAAAGTGCAAAGTAGAGGCAGAGGTTTATGACAACAATTAAAAATGTGACTGAGGAAAAAAAAAGGCTCATAAATTTAATTAGATTTCATAGTGCTAGTAAAATCAGCAACTACAACAGACAGTGGGGGGAAGAAAAAAAAAATCCAAAAGAATCTACAGAACAAGTGAAACCATAAGAAATTTCACTGCTGTCAGAGTCCTTTCCCTCTCTGGGAGTCTCAGTCCATCTCACCTCCCTAGGATTCCCTCCAACACTGTGCTGATCTCTGGAACTGTTGTGGAGGCAGCTCAGATTCTAATCTGTTCCTACTCTTATGTGTTCTTGCCTCCAATGTCCAAAGATATCAGAACTAATGCATTTTCTTTTCTGGGAGCTCTCAGTGACCTTTTATATATCCCTTAGACACAGAGTCTGCCTAGTTGGTACTGTGGATTTAATCTGCAGCTTGTACAGCTGGTGGGAAGGTTTTGGGTCTTCCAGGGAAGCCTCAGGAGCAAACCCCAGTGGACGACCCACATGCAGAGGTGGAAATAAAACAACAATTGAAACCCAGGGGCAGTGTAGCTAAGGAAGAAGACCCTGGGTTTCAATTGTTGTTTAATTTCCACCTCTGCATGTGGGTCGTCCACTGGGGTTTGCTCCTGAGGCTTCCCTGGAAGACTTGGGTTTGCCCCTGTGAGGGCCAGGTTTGGAGGTGGTGTCAGCAGCTTGAGTCACAGGGGTTCTGGCAGCACCAGATATTCAGGGGAGTTTGTGACCAGAGCAGCAGGAAATATAGTGCTTTAAAGGGATATGACAACTACTATTGGCCAATACAGTCCAGTATTCTTGCCTGGAGAACCCCCTTCTCTAACAGAGAACCCTGGCAGGCCACAGTCTACAGGGTTGCAAATGGTTTGACATGACTGAAGCAACTCTGCATGTACAGATGCAAGATTTTTTCTTTTTTTGTCTGTGGCAGCTCTGCTCCAGTTAGAGTTGAGTGTGAAGTTGGCACATATGCTTGGCTTCTGAGGACCCTGGTGGCTAGTGTGCAAGGACACGGACTGCCTCTGTTCCAGGAATTATGGTGCTGAGTCTTTTTTGCATCTCTTTTAGCTGCCGATCTTTCTCTGTAGCTCCACCCCTTCAAGCACTTAGAGGGCTCCCTTCCCTGGAGTCCTTCTCTGTTGTTTGGTGTTTGGGCACATAAAGGGAACCCCTGGCTGGAGTCTTTCTCTGTAGCTCAGCACATCAGGCCCTTAAAGGAGCACCCTGGTTAGGGTCCTACTTGTAGATTGGTGCATCAGGCACTTAAAGGGGCACCTTGGATGGAAGCCTACTCTGTAGTTCAGTGCATCAGGCGTTTGATGGGGCAGCCTCTCTATTGTTCAGCTGTGGACACTGGTATGTGAGAAGAGAGGCTATGGTGAAGGCCCCGCCCCTATGAATGAGAGCAGTACCGCCTTACTTCCATGGCTGCCCAGCTTTCCTCCACAGGCATTTTGCACCACAATCTCCTCCCTCACATCCCTCGATCTGTCTCTCCACAGTCAACAGCAGCCCTTTCCCTGGGATTGCTCCACAATCCCTAAATTCCAGCTCCTAGCCACTATGCCTTCCAGGGGACCTGTGTCCCTGTCTGGGGTATGTACAGCTGCAGAAAGGACTGTTTGATTCTCATTCCATTTAGGCTGCCACAGATCAGCTGTTTCACTCCCAGCCTTAAATGTTTCTCCTCTCACTCAGACAATTGTCCTGATGTGGGGAATGGACCCCTGCTTCAGTTCCCACACCCACTGAGGACAGGTCCAATGCTGTTAACACTCCTGTTTTCCCCCTAATTCCTTTGTCCTATTGAGTTTTACACGGTTCTATATATTCTTTCCTCTGGTCAAGTACTCCTGTCCATTCTCAGCTGGTGTTCCGCGTGCACTTCTGTGTCTGAAAGTGTATTCCTAATGTATCCATGGAGAGAGATATACTCCATGTCCACCTACACCTCCACCATCTTGTTCTGGCAGGCAAATGTTAGTTTTTTGAAAAGATCAATAAATTTTAGCTATTGTGACTGAGGGAAAAAATAGAGACAATACAAATGATTACTACCAGAAGAAAAGTGAGGATATTACCATTGACCCTATAGAAATAAATAATGATTATAAGAAAATGCTATTATCAATTTTATGTTAACATATTAAATAACTTAGAAGTAATGGACAAATTCCTAGAAATACACAGAATTGCAAAATTGATTTAAGAACAATTAGGATTGATAATCACAAAAGATTGCTGAAAACAATGAAAAAAAAAAACTTACATAAATGGAAAAAATATCCTCTTCCATGGATTGCAAGACTATTATTCAGATGGCAATGCCCCCCATGGCCTGAGAAACCTGTATGCTGGTCAAGAAGCAACAGTTAGAACCCTGTATGGAACAACTGACTGGCTCAGGATTGAGGAAGGACTGTTTATTGTCACCCTATGTATTTAACTTATCCGCAGACACAGAACACATGATAAATGCCAGGCTGGATAAGTTACAAGCTGGAATCAAGACTGCCAGAAGAAACATCAACAACCACAGATATGTGTATGATAACCACTCGAGCGGCAGAAAGTGAAGATTAACTAAAGAACCTTTTGATTAGGGTGAAGGAGGAGAGTAAAAAAGCCGACTTAAAACTAAATATTAAAAAGCTAGGATCATGGCATCTGGCCCCATCACTTCATGGCAAATAGTAGGGGTAAAGGAGAAAGCAGTGACAGATGTCCTCTTCTTGGGCTCTGAAATCACTATGGATGGTGACTGCAGCCATGAAATCAGAAGATAATTTCTTCTTGGCAGGAAAGCTATGACAGACCTAGACTGTGTTAAAAAGCAAAGATATCATTTTGCCAACAGAGTTCCATATAGTCAAGGTGACGGTCTTTCCAGTAGTCGCATACAGTTGTGAGAGCTGGACCATGAAGAAGGTGGAGTGTTGAAGAACTGATGCTTTCAAACTGTGGTGTTAGAGAAGATTCTTGAGAGTCCCTCGGACAACAAGGAGATCAAACCAGTCAATCTTAAAGGAAATCAACCCTGAATACTCATTGGAAGGACTGATGCTGAAGCTGAACCTCCAATACTTTGGTCACCAACCAAAGAAGTTGGCGAACAGTGGACTCATTGGAAAAGACCCTGATGCTGGGAAAGATTGAAGGCAGAAGGGGAAGAGGGCAACAGAGGATGAGATGACTGGAAGGCATTACTAATACCTTGGACATGAACTTGGGCAAACTCAGGAAGATGGTGAGGGACAGGAAGGCCTGGCATGTTGTAGTGGGAGACAACTGGGCAACTGAACAACAACACTACCCAAGACAATCTATAAAGTGAATGCAATCTATAAAAATTCTGATGGCCTCTTTTTTTTTTTTTCTGGAAGTGGAATAACTAATCACTAAATTAGTATGGAATTGCAAGGGGCTCCATATAGCAAAAACAATATTGAAAATGATCACATTTAGAAAATTCAACTTCTCAATTTCCAAAGTTTCTACAAAATGTATAATAATCAAAGCAATGCTATAAGTTTAGACATACAGATAGTTAGAATAGAATTGAGAATTCAGAAATGAACACATTTATCAATGGAAAATTTATTTAGGCAAGATAATGCAATGAGGAAAATATCTGTTCAACAAGTTGTTGAAAGAAATAATGGTGGATTCTTACCTTAGACCAAATATGAAAACTAACACAAATAGGATCAAAAATATAAACATACATTCTAAAATTATAGGGCTTCCTTCATAGCTCAGTCAGTAAAGAGTCTGCCTGCAACGCAGGAGACCCAGGTTCAATTCCTGGGTCAGGAAGATCCCCTAGAGAAAGAAAAGACCCATAGAAGAAAATATAATGGAAATTTTCATGACATTGAATTTCACATGGTATATTGGATATGACACTAAAAGGGAATACATTGGACCTCATCAAAATTTAAGAGTTTTTATATCAAAGCAGGTATCAAAAAAGTATCCTGACATGGATGGGAGATAATAAACAACCCATATATCTGATAAGGGTCCAGTACCTAGAATATATGAAAAAATTCTTACAAGTCAATATAAAAAGACAAACAATTCAGTTTTAAAGATGGGTATGAAGTTCATGAATAGACCTGTCTCTAAAGAAGATATACATTTGCCAACAAGCACATGAAAAAGGTGCTTCTTATTAGTCATTAGAGAAGGAAATTAAAGCCATGGTGATATATCACTTTATACCCACTAGGATCAATATAATTTGAATAAAAAATATAAAGCATAAAATGAGTATTAATGAAGATGTGGAGAAAATAGTGCCTTCCTACTTGGCTGGTGATGATGTGAACTCTTTCAACCATTGTTTTGGAAAATATTTTGGAAGTTTTACATGAAGTAAAACATAGAACTCATATAACCAGAGACCAAAGTCGCAGCATACTTTGGATCATAGAAAAAGCAAGGGAATTCCAGAAAAACATCTTCTTCTGATTTACTGACTGTGCTAAAGCCTTTAACTGTATAAAGAAAGTGAAGTCACTCAGTCTTGTCCGACTCTTTGTGACCCCATGGACTGTAGCCCACCAGGCTTCTCCATCCATGAATTTTCTAGGCAAGAGTACTGGAGTGGGTTGCCATTTCCTTCTCCAGGGGATCTTCCCAAGCCAGAGAGCAAACCTGGATCTCCCGCATTGTGGGCAGATGCTTTACTGTCTGAGCTACCAGGGAATCCCATGTGATCTCACCTTTGACTGTATGGATCACAACAAACTGTTGAAAATTCTTAAAGAGACAGGAATAAAAGACCACCTTGCCTCCTTACAAAGAAACCTGTATGCAGATCAAGAAGCAACAGTTAGAACTGGACATGGAACAAAGGATTGGTTCAAAATTGGGAAAGGCATACATCAAGGCTGTATTTGTCACCTTGCTTATTTAACTTCTAGGCGGAGTACATCACATGACATGCCAGGCTGATGAAGAGCAAGCTAGAAACAAGAATGCTGGTAGCAATATCAACAACCTCAAATATGCAGGTGATAACATTCTAATGGCAGAAAACGAAGAGGAACTAAGGAGCCTTTTGATGAAAGTGAAAGAAGAGAATGAAAACCTTGCGTAAAACTCAACATTCAAAAAGCAAAGATCATGGCATCCTGTCTCATCACTCTACGGCAAATAGATGGGGAAAAAGTGGAAACAGTGACAGATTTTATTTTCTTGGGCTCCAAAATCACTGTGAACTCTGACTGCCATCATGAAATTAAAAGATGCTTGCTCCTTGGAATAAAAGCTATGACAAACTTTGGGAACATGTTAAAAAGCAGAGACATCTCTTTGCCGATAGAGGTCCATATACTCAAACCTATGGTTTTTCCAGTTGTCATGTATGGATGTGAGAGATGGACAAACTCTGGGAGATGCTGAGGGACAGGGAAGCCTGGCATCTTGCAGTCCATGGGGTTGCAAAAGAGCTGGATATGACTTAGCAACTGAAGAACAACAAATAACTCAGAAATTCTACTCTTAGGTATATACTTTAAACATGGAGTGTGAATAATCAAATGTTTCTACATAATTGTTCATAAAAGCAATAGTTCCAATGGCCAAAATTAGGAAACAATCCAAATGTCCATCAAGCGATGAAAGGATAAAAAATTGATGGCATATACATACAGTGGAATATTATTTATTCATAAAAAGGATGCCATTCTAGTACATGTTGTGGCATGGTTAATCCTTGAATAAAACAAATAAGTGAAAGAAGTCAGGCACAAAGTTTATATGTTATATGATTTCAGTTATATGACTTTTTAAGTATAAGTAAATCTGTAGAGATAGAAAGCAGATTGGTTGTTATCAAGGCCTGAGAAAAGAGAATGGGATGTGACTGGTTAGTGAATATGGCATTGTTTTTTTAGAATAATGAAAATAGTTTGAGACTAGACAGAGATGGTAATTATACAACACTGTAAACATACTAAATTCCATGAGACAACACACATTGAAATAGTTTAAAATGGGCATAAGTTCATGGTGTACAATATGGTGCCTATGGTTAAGAATATTGTGCACTTAAATAAGAATGGTACATCTTATTTTAAGTGTACCTTTTACAATAAAAATGATTAATTTTATGTTAAGTGAATTTCACTTACATTTTTAGAAATCATCTATTTTGCACCCTTCTTTCTGTTCATAACTAGTCCCTATTATATGAATTTGAGCATTTGAATGTTTTCTTTGGCTGTCTGAATCCACCACCAATTGTATTTAGGCAGCTTCTCCATTGTCTCTGTGATTGTGAGAAATAGTACTCTGCCTACCATCTTGCATATGGAAGTGGGGGAAACACCTTCCCCAAACCCCCAGTAGTATGGGGCTGTGTACATAACCAATGTTCATCCAATTGGGTGGTCTACCTTGAAGTCTGAATATTGCTATAGTGAAGTAAAGATCAAAAGGAATACTGGTATTCAGTTATGATCACTGGTGACAGTGTCAGTTAATGTTAGCATTCTATAGTAGCGAGGACAACATTTAGGCAGGAATATTTCTAGTAAACTATGGTTGTTTATCTACCCCCTTATTTTAAAATTGCCATTATTCATAAATTTCTTACAAATTTAGTGTTTCTTCCTCTATTCAAATCCACAAGCCTAAGTTCTTCATTAAATTTGTAGTGTAAGTCTGTGTGTATAGGGGCATGTTATGTAAGTATGTATGTAAACATAAACTCCTACTCAAACTTAGGGTAGCCAAAGTAGGTTTCTGTTGCTTACAACCAAGATCTCTGACAGATTATGTTCATGATTATTTCTTCATAGTTTCTTTGTTTTTCTTTACATACACTGTTAATTCCTAGGTAACAAATGTAGTGCCTTACCACTGAGATGGTTGATCTCCCTGAACTTTGGGAAGGAAAAGGTCTTAGTATTTTAAAATTCATATCTGACCCTTGTTATTTGCTATGAATCTCAGAAGCAAATTCCATGCATGTAATAGTTTTATTTTTAATATTGGTTTGGGCTTTCTTTAGACAATTTTACACAGTTGCAGGTATAATAAACATATATATATATATATATTTTAATACTTTTCAAACAAATATTTTACCACTTGATTTTAGATGATTTTTGCATCATCTTTATCATTCTTTTTATTTCTTCCAGTTTAGTTGAGGTATAATTTACACACAGCACTAAGTTTAAGATAGCATAATTATTTGACTAAAGGTCAGTTTTCATTCCAATCCCAAAGAAAGGCAATGCCAAAGAACGCTCAAACTACCGAACAATTGCACTCATCTCACATGCTAGTAAAGTAATGCTCAAAATTCTCCAAGCCAGGTTTCAGTAATATGTGAACCGGGAACTTCCTGATATTCATGCTGGTTTTAGAAAAGGCAGAGGAACCAGAGATCAAATTGCCAACATCTGCTGGATCATGGAAAAAGAAAGAGAGTTCCAGAAAAACGTCTATTTCTGCTTTATTGACTATGCCAAAGCCTTTGACTGTGTGGATCACAATAAACTGTGGAAAATTCTGAAAGAGATGGGAATACCAGACCACCTGATCTGCCTCTTGAGAAATTTGTATACAGGTCAGGAAGCAACAGTTAGAACTGGACATGGAACAACAGACTGGTTACAAATAGGAAAAGGAGTTCGTCAAGGCTGTATATTGTCACCCTGTTTATTTAACTTCTATGCAGAGTACATCATGAAAACCCTGGACTGGAAGAAACACAAGCTGGAATCAAGATTGCTGGGAGAAAGATCAATAACCTCAGATATGCAGATGACATCAACCTTATGGCAGAAAGTGAAGAGAAACTAAATAGCCTCTGGATGAAAGTGAAAGTGGAGAGTGAAAAAGTTGGCTTAAAGCTCAATATTCAGAAAACGAAGATCATGGCATCCGGTCCCAGCACTTCATGGGAAATAGATGGGGAAACAGTGGAAACAGTGTCAGACTTTATTTTTCTGGGCTCCAAAATCACTGCAGATGGTGACTGCAGCCATTAAATTAAAAGACGCTTACTCCTTGGAAGGAAAGTTATGACCAACCTAGATAGCATATTCAAAAGCAGAGACATTACTTTGCCAACAAAGGTCCGTCTAGTCAAGGCTATGGTTTTTCCTGTGGTCATGTATGGATGTGAGAGTTGGACTGTGAAGAAAACTGAGTGCCGAAGAATTGATGCTTTTGAACTGTGGTGTTGGAGAAGACTCTTGAGAGTCCCTGGGACTGCAAGGAGATCCAACCAGTCCATTCTGAATGAGATCAGCCCTGGGATTTCTTTGGAAGGAATGATGCTGAAGCTGAAACTCCAGTACTTTGGCCACCTCATGCGAAGAGTTGACTCATTGGAAAAGACCCTGATGCTGGGAGGGATTAAGGGTGGGAGGAGAAGGGGACAACAGAGGATGAGATGGCTGGATTGCATCACTGACTCGATGGACGTGAGTCTGAGTGAACTCCGGGAGTTGGTAATGGACAGGGAGGCCTGGCGTGCTGCGAATCATGGGGTCACAAAGAGTCGGACACAACTGAGCGACTGATCTGATCTGATCTGATCTGATATCATAAAATGATAATAAATTTATTGACCATGTATCAGCTCATATAGATGCAAAATAAAAGGAAGAGAATATATTTTTCCTTGTAATGAGAACTATTGGAAGTTTTATTCTCTTAACAACTTCCATGTATTATGTGGGGTGCTCAGTTGGCTCAGTCATGTCTGACTGTTTGTAACCCCATAGACTTTAGTCCACCAGGCTCCTCTGTCCATGAAATTTCCTAGGCAAGCATATCAGGTGAGTTGCCATTTTCTTCTCCAGGGGATCTTCCTGACCCAGGGACCGAACCTGCATCTCTAGAGTCTCCTGCATTGGGGGGCAGATTCTTTACCACTGTGCCACCTGGGAAGCTCTACTTTCATGCATAAATACCCAATATTCTTAATATACTGAAGAATGAATAAGGTTCTCACTCATCACTAGTATTTTTGATGGACTACAATGGAATTTAAGTTCATTTTTAAAATGTGTGGTATTTTATAATAAAAAAGTCTGTAAAAATTGATTCCCTGTTGAAAACATTGAATTGGCATTCATGTAGTACCATATTGCAGAGAATGTCACCTAAGACACATTATGTATCACATTGCCAGCAAGCTGACATCTGGTTCATAACTTTTACTGTTGGTTAGTGTGTCTCTTGGTAAAGCATAAATGCATTAAATCAGATACTAAAGAAATATTGATCTTAAGTTCCAAAGGAGGAACACTCAAATGTCAAAGCTATTTTCTGTGTCATTAATTTCTAATTATGTATTTTAAGAAATTAACCGTTTTTATAACAGTAAGTTCAAGTGGAAACTAACAGACTTAAACTGAAATATGTAAAATAACTTTTCAACTGTAAAAATAATATTGCCAGATGCTTTCTTCCCCTGCAAGCAGTGATGGATTTTAGGATTGGCACAATGTTTAGGAACTAGGGAAAAAAGTCAGAAAATTATAGAATCACATGTTTTGATTATTAATTATAAGAAAATTATTGTTCTTAATTGTAGTATATGGATTGACAATCAACATAGTGAAACATGCAAAACGGAGTAGGTATTTATGCTCCTTTTTGTCTTCTTCTAGTATCTTACTCCTACTTATTGCAATATATCTAGGTTCTTATATTCCAATAACAGGAACAAGTAGATCTTGTAGGTGAAAATTTTCAGATTATCTATACTAAATTATGCCTACAATTGGTGTTTTGGGAGTATCTCAGAAGAAGCATATTGACTTAAAGTAAGTATGCATAGAACTGTTTAATGTAAATGACAGAACAAATATCAATAGCAACTTGAGAGTAAGTTTATCTAAACTCTTCTGAAATTAACTATACTACTTTCTATCTAAACTCTTTGAATCCAGAGATTATATTCACCTTAGCATCAATGTTTAATAAACGTGTTTCCATAAACATACCTTAACCAAGCAATTTAAGGCAAAGTAACAGATTTTTGTTGGTGGTAGTGGTACTGCTGCTGGGCTTTTTTTCATTTCTCCATTACTTATGCATGTGGTTACTTGTTCATATGATTAAAAAATGATTCATGTTTCTAGTGATACTGTGTATGAAAGTGATAATTCATTATACTAATAGTATATGTTGGCTTGGAAGAATAGCACTTTGTTTCCTCTTGAAAGACTATGAATCACACTGGGACAGGAACTACTGAGTACACAGTGTAATTTATCAGTTGTTCAGATAATAGCATACGTTGGCTCAAATTTCAAATTTGTTCAGTTTTTTATAAGTTATAATTTATCATAAGCACACTAAATACCCAACATTCTAGAAATATTACAATATTCATGGACAAGAGAGAAAATCAGATTTTTCTTAATGTGTTTTTCTTAAATTGTGGACACATTCGTTTAGCTTATTGGTTTGGTTTGTGGACAGATGTTGCTGGATAAGAAATATACTTAGAACTTAAAGGATATGATTTAAGGGAGGGCACTGGAGTAATCTGAATTCAGATTTCAACTCTCCAGGTAGTGGTGACTAAAGTAAGTTCCCCAGTTAATACCTACAGATTTAGTATATCTTTATTTATGGCAATGGTCACTTGTATAGAAACTTTGGGGTACTATAAAAATGCAGACTCTTGGACTGAACTATTCTACTTCATCATTATTTCTGGGGAGTGGATCTGGTACTACATTTTAATTAGCACTGCAGTTGAATCTTATACACATTAAAATTTGACAATTATTTACCTAAAGATTTTGTACCTGCATGATATATGATGAATACATATCTATTCATTCATGCTTATGTCAAACTCTCTATCACTCAGATCTGGAACAAATGCTTTCTCTGGGATTACTGTCATTTATATATATATACTTACAGACATAAATGTTTAAAATTTATTACTTTGTGGAAAATCAAGAATTTAGGAATTGTAGAACCACAAGGAGTATGACCTGTTAACTGTCCAATTCCCAGTACTCCATAAAATATGGTAACGATCAGTAAGGGTCAACAACAATATCCAAATAGATCAAAGCAAGTAGTAATGTTCAGAACTAAATGCTGTGATTCTCTATTTATAGTCAAAACTAGGGTGATATGAAACAATATCAAGTAAAACAGAACCCAGAACATAGTTCTTGTCCTCTGATTATGGAGGATAGAATGATATATGACATTGTTACAGCATTTTGAAACCTATAATTCATGATTATGTGGATTAAGCCAACTGTAAAAAAAAAAAAGTGGAAAAAGTAGGTTGTTTAAAGACAGCATAGACTTTCAGGAGATCCTTAGGTAACTATATAGAGGATTTACATGAAGGATGTGCTTAAATTCTATTGTAAATCTGAAGTTCTTAAACCATCTGATTAAGATTTGCATGGGGTAGTAATCATGTTGTTTAAACTTTAATTAAATGAAGTCTACCTCAGGGGAAAGTAAAGAGAAAAGAAACCAGGACTCAGGATGAAGTTATGACATCATGCAATATTAAGAATAAGATATATAAAGTAGACTGAAAACTGGTGACTACATAGGTAGGTGTAAAACCAGGACTGCAATGTGGACAGAAACTAAAGGATAAGAGAGCTTAAGAAGTGGAGGAAGAGGTCAACAGTACTTCTGCTGAGAGGAGTTAGAAGAGAAGACTTAATAGTAATTGGGTAAATAGATTATTAAATAAGGTAAGTTTGTATGTAGTATTTGTATGTATGCATTTCTAAAAATATAATTTAGTCTGCAGCTACACTATATTTTATGAATACATATTTTATACAACATATAGACATCATAGTTAACATATATCTTCAATTTGTTCATATTAAATATATATTGATGCCATTTAAATAATTAGGCATGAAATTATAGTCAAGTAAATTGAGAATCAGTCTTATTTTCACATAGCTACATTTATGCTTACATCAGATCAGATCAGTTGCTCAGTCGTGTCCGACTCTGCGACCCCATGAATCGCAGCATGCCAGGCCTCCCTGTCCATCACCAACTCCTGGAGTTCACTCAGACTCACGTCCATCGAGTCAGTGATGCCATCCAGCCATCTCATCCTCTGCCGTCCCCTTCTCCTCCTGTCCCCAATACCTCCCAGCATCAGAGTCTTTTCCAATGAGTCAACTCTTTGCATGAGGTGGCCAAAGTACTGGAGTTTCAGCTTTAGCATCATTCCTTCCAAAGAAATCCCAGGGCTGATCTCCTTCAGAATGGACTGGTTGGATCTCCTTGCAGTCCAAGGGACTCTCAAGAGTCTTCTCCAACACCACAGTTCAAAAGCATCAATTAGCTTATTTAAAATCAAATAATTTATTTGACATTTTTATAGTTAAATGATTTTCACTGTGGTTTGCTAGGATTGGTAAAGGTTAACAGAAGTAGACTTATACTATATTAAATGATGGGTAATGGCCATACGGGACTTCTCTGGTAGCTCAGCTGGTAAAGAATCTGCATGCAATGCAGGAGACCCTGGTTTGATTCCTGGGTTGGGAAGATCTGCTGGAGGAAGGCATGGCAACCCACTCCAGTATTCTTGCCTGGAGAAACCCCATGGAAATAGGAGCCTGGTGGACTATAGTCCATGGGGTCATAAAAGGTAGGACATGACTGAGTGACTTTCACTTTCACCTTCAGTGGTCATACAAGTGAATTTCTAAGAAGGGTATCCTATTCAGAAGAATAATGTGACAAAGTTCTGGACATTAAATTACAAAAGGTCTGATAAGGAAAATAAAACTTCTTTATTATAATGTTTTTCAAAAATAAAATGATATTGGAAAAAATACCATTTAAGGAATGACATTTAAGCAATTTAAATTTTTTTTCTTATTAGGATTGAAGTGTCACTAATGTATTTTCAGCTATACTATCTGATGAAAAATTATTAGATTTATCTTAAATTTTAAAGGCAGAATGCAGTAGAATGATAAATATTGCCTTTAATGAGAGCTCTTCTATCAAAGACAAGCTTCTTATTTAAATGGACCAAAAAGTGGCTCTGATATGTACTATCATTACAAAGTAAATGTCTTTGTAAAATGTGAATTTGACAGTATATTAAGACACCCTATTAAGCAGTGAAAATATCTATACCCCTTCTCTCATCTATTTGATCTCGGTCTAATCAATAAAGTGATTTATATTTATATCTTTCAAACTTTCACTTCCTATAATAATTTGAGAATAAAGCTCCACTAGAGAGGTTTATTTAATTTCTTTTCAGTGATCATTTAAAGAGTGTCAGAGGCCCAGAAGGGTACATGGGGATTGATAGTACTTAGCCTTTGCCATGTTGCTTTTTCCAATAAATAGGGAAAATTGGATTTTGATTTAGCAATTCAGCTAACCAAAATGGCTAGCTATATTTTTAGTCAAGTAACCAGCAAAATGTTAAGTATACTATTCGTTATTATAATGTTCATTTTTCCATTGTACTGTAATGTTCCTGGCCTTGGCATATTTCTTGAGAGTGGCCGTAGGGAAATTCTTTGTGTTTGGCAGAAGTCAAGAATTTATGATGTGCCTCTTAGCAATACTAAGGCAAATAGTAAAAACTGTTATCCTTAGTGTAGTTCTATCAGGGTAACTCTTGAAACTTATATCTGACTTGAGAGTCTGCTTTACAGTGCAATACTGCTTTTATGCTTCATTTTAACTGAAAAATGTCTGCCCAACACAGATGCAGAAAGATCTAGGATTTCTCTTTGTGAAGTGTTTTAAAAGAGGTCATAAAAATGGGTGTGACTTACTATAACCTTGTTAAGCCAGACTGGGTTATGAGATATGAATATCAGCTTCCATTACAATACTGACCTTGAATAAAATCAGTTGCCATTGTTTAGCAGTGAAAAGGTTATGAGTAAAAGTGAGCAATTTAAGACAGTGTAAGATGAATACTTGAACAATAAGTATCTCAGCAAGATGAAAGCATAAAGTTTTGATGAATATTCACAAGAACAGGAAATATGCCAGTAAATATACTGATTCATTCATTTTTGATTAGCAATATATCTTCAGAATTTTATTGAAGCCTTGACTTTGGTCAACTTGGTTCTAAAAGTTAATTAGATATATAGAATTTTGGAACTGGAAAGACTATCATGGATGAAAAAATACTGCCTAGATTTAATTTTCTTTAACTTTAATTAATTTTATTGGCATATAATTGATTTATGACATTGTGTTAGTTTCAGGTGTACAGCAAAACGAATCAGTTGTATATAAACATTAGTTCAGTTCAGTTGCTCAGTCATGTCCAACTCTTTGCGACCCCATGGACTGCAGCACTCCAGGCTTCCTGCATATCACCAATTCCCAGAGCTTACTCAAACTCATTGTCCATCAAGTCAGTGATGCCATACAACCATCTCATTCTCTGTCATCCTCTTCTCCTGCCTTCAATCTTTCCCAGCATCCAGGTCTTTTCCAATGAGTCAGTTCTTTGCATCAAGTGGCCAACATATTGGAGTTTCAGCTTCAACATCAATCCTTCCAATGAAGATTCAGGACTGATTTCCTTTAAGATGGACTGGTTGGATCTCCTTGCAGTCCAAGGGACTCTCAAGAGTCTTCTTCTACATCACAGTTCAAAGCATCATTCTTTGGCACTCAGCTTTCTTTATAGTCCAAATCTCACATTCATATATGACTACTGGAAAAACCATAGCTTTGACTATATAGACCTTTATTGGCAAAGTAATATCTCTGCTTTTTAATATGTTGTCTACGTTGATCATAACTTATCTTCCAAGGAGCAAGCATCTTTTAATTTCATGGCTTCAGTCACCATCTACAGTGATTTTGAAGCCCAAAAATAAAGTCTTTCACTGTTTCCATTGTTTCCCTGTCTATTTGTCATGAAGTGATAGGACCAGATGCCACGATCTTAGTTTTCTGAATGTTGAGCTTTAAGCCAACTTTTTCACTCTCCTCTTTCACTTTCATCAAGAGGCTCTTTGGTTCTTCTTCACTTTCTGCCGTAAGGGTGGTGTCATCTGTGTATCTGAGGTTATTGATATTTCTCCTGGCAATCTTGATTCCAGCTTGTGCTTCATCCAGCCTGGCGTTTCTCATGATGTACTCTGCATAGAAGTTAAATAAGCAGGGTGACAATATATAGCCATAACATACTCCATTTCCGATATGGAACCAGTCTATTGTTCCATCTCCAGTTCTAACTGTTGCTTCCTGACCTGCGTACAGACTTCTCAGGAAGCAGGTCAGGTGGACTGGTATTCTGATCTCTTTAAGAATTTTCCACAGTTTGTTGTGATCTACACAGTCAAAGACTTTGGCATAGTCAGTAAAGCAGAAGTAGATGTTTTTCTGGAACTCTCTTGCTTTTCTGATGATCTAGAGGATGTTAACAATTTGATATCTGGTTCCTCTGCCTTTTCTAAAACCAGTTTTAACATCTGGAAGTTGACGGTTCACATATTGTTGAAGCCTGGCTTGGAGAATTTTGAGCATTACTTTGCTAGCTTGTGAGACGAGTGCAATTGTACTGTAGTTTGAACATTCTTAGTCATTGCCTTTCTTTGGGATCAGAATGAAAACTGAACTTTTCCAATCCTGTGGCCAGGGCCATGTTTTCCAATCTGCTGGTGTATTGAGTGCTGCACTTTCATATTGAGTGCAGCACAGCATCATCTTTTAGGATTTGAAATAGCTTAACCTGAATTCCGTCACCTCCACTAGCTTTGTTCATAATAATTATACCTAAGGCCCACTTGACATCGCATTCTAGGATGTTTGACTCTAGTGAATGATCACACCATCATAGTTTTCTGGTTCATGAAGGTTTTTTTGTATAGTTTTTCTGTGAACTCCTGCCATCTCTTATTATCTTCTGCTTCTGTGAGGTCCAATACCATTTCTGTCCTTTATTGTATACATCTTTGCATGAAACATTCCCTTGGTATCTCTGATTTTCTTGAAGAGATCTCTGATCTTTTCCATTTTATTTTCTTTCTCTATTTCTTTGCATTGATCACTAAGGAAGGCTTTCATATCTCTCCTTGCTATTCTTTGGAACTCTACATTCAATGAGTATATCTTTCCTTTTTTCCTTTGCCTTTATATTCTCTTCTTTTCACAGCTATTTGTAAGCCCTCTTCAGACAGCCATTTTGCTTTTTTGCATTTCTTTTTCTTGGTAATTATCTTGATCCCTGTCTCTTGTACAATGTCACAAACCTCTGTCCATAGTTCTTCAGGTACTCTGTCTATAAGATCTAGTCCCTTGAATCTCATTGTCACCTCCACTGTACAATCATAAGGGATTTAATTTAGGTCATACCTGAAAGGTCTAGTGGTTTTCCCTCCTTTCTTCAATTTAAGTCTGAATTATGCAATAATTTGTTCATGATCTGAGCCACATCAGCTCCTGGGCTTGTTTTTGGTGACTGTATAGAGCTTCTCCATCTTTGGCTGCAAAGAATATAATCAATCTGATTTCAGTATTGACTATCTGGTGATATCCATGTGTAGAGTCCTCTCTTGTGTTATTTGAAGAGGGTGTTTGCTATGACCAGTGCGTTCTCAGCAAAACTCTGTTATCCTTTGCTCTGCTTCATTTTTTACTTCAAGACCAAGTTTGCCTGTTACTCCAGGTATCTCTGGATTCCTACTTTTGCATTTAAGTCCCCTTTAATGAAAAGGACATCTTTTTTAGGTATTAGATCTTGAAGGTCTTGCCTGTCTTCATAGAACCATTCAACTTCAGCTTCTTCAGCATTACTGGCTGGGGCATAGACTTGGATTACTGTGATATTGAATGGTTTGCCTTGGTGACATTCTGTCATTTTTGAGATTGCAGCTGTATACATATGTTGATCTTCTTTTAGATTTTTTTTTCCCATATAGACCATTACAGGTTATTGAATTAATTTCCCTGTGCTATACAGTAGGTCATTATCAGTTATATATTTTACATATAGTAGTGTAGTATTGTCTGTCAGTCCAAGTCTCTGAACTTATCCCTTCCCTCACTTACACTGTGGTAACCATAATCATTAGTCACTCAATTGTGTCCAACCCTTTGCAACCGACCCCATGGACTGTAGCCCACCAGGCTCTTCTGTCCATGGGATTCTCCAGATAAGAATACTGGAATGGGCAGCCATTCCCTTCTCCAGGGGAACTTCTCCACCCAGGGATTGAACCCGAGTTTCCTTCATTTCAGGGAGATTCTTTACCATCTGAGGACCAGGTAATCATAAGATTATTTTCTAATTCTATACCTCTGTTTTACATCATGAGAAACGCTGGGCTGGAGGATGCACAAGCTGGAATCAAGATTGCCTGGGAAAATAAAAATAACCTCAGATATGCAGATGATACCACCCTTATGGCAGAAAATGAAGAGGAACTAAAAAGCCTCCTGATGAAAGTGAAAGTGGAGAATGAAAAAGTTGGCTTAAAGCTCAACATTCAGAAAACTAAGATCATGGCATCTGGTCCCATCACTTCATGGGAAATAGATGGGGAAACAGTGTCAGCCTTTATTTTTTGGGCTCCAAAATCACTGCAGATGGTGACTGCAGCCATGAAATTAAAAGATGCTTACTCCTTGCTGCCTCCCTGGTGGCTCAGAGGTTAAAGCTTCTGCCTGCAATGTGGGAGACCTGGATTCAATCCCTGGGTTGAGAAGTTCCCCTGGAGAAGGAAATGGCAACCCACTCTGGTATTCTTGCCTGGAGAATCCCGTGGACGGAGGAGCCTGGTAGGCTGCAATCCATGCGGTCGCAAAGAGTTGGACACAACTGAGCAACTTCACTTTCACTACTCCTTGGAAAGAAAGTTATAACCGACCTAGATAGCATATTCAAAAGCAGAGACATTACTTTGCCAACAAAGGTCCGTCTAGTCAAGACTATGGTTTTTCCAGTGGTCATGTATGAATGTGAAATTTGGACTATAAAGACAGCTGAGCGCTGAAGAATTGATGCTTTTGAACTGTGGTGTTGGAGAAGACTCTTGAGAGTCCCTTGGACTGCAAGGAGATCCAACCAGTCCATCCTAAAGGAGATCAGTCCTGGATTTTCATTTGAAGGACTGATGCTGAAGCTGAAACTCCAATACTTTGGGCACCTCATGCGAAGAGTTGACTCATTGGAAAAGACCCTGATGCTCTGAGGGATTGGGGGAAGGAGGAGAAGGGGACAACAGAGGATGAGATGGCTAGATGCCATCACTGACTTGCTGGACATGAGTTTGAGTGAACTCTGGGAGTTGGTGATGGACAGGGAGGTCTGGAGTGCAGTGATTCATGGGGTTGCAAAGAGTCAGACACGACTGAATGACTGAACTGAACTGAACTGATACCTCTATTTCTGTTTTGTAGATAAGTTCATTTGTGCTTTTTTTTTAGGTTCCACATATAAGCAATATAATATATGTATCTTTCTCTGTATGACTTCATTCAGTATGACAATCTCTAGGTCGATTCATGTTTCTGTAAATGGAATTATGCCATTTTTATAGCTGAGTAATATTCCATTTTATATATGTACCTTATCTTCTTTATGCATTCCTCTGTTGATTGACATTTATGTTGCTTCCTTGTCCTGGCTATTCTATATAGTGCTTCAGTAAACATTGGTATGCTTGTATGTTTTCAAATTTTGATTTTCTCCAGATATATGTCCAGGAGCATGATTGCTAGATCATAATGTAGCTTTATTTTTAGGTTTTTAAGGAAGCTACACAGAATTCTCTATAGTGGCTGTAATAGGAGGGTTACAGTATAGGAAGGTTCCCTTTACTCCACATCCTCTCCAGTATTTATTATTTGTATATTTTTGCATGACAGCCATTCTGACCTATATGAGGTGACACTTCATTATAGTTTTGATTTGCATTTCTCTAATAGTTAGCAATGTAGAGTCTTTTCATGTACTTTTTAAGCAATCTACATGTGTTCTTTGGAGAAATGCCTATTTAAATCTTTCACCTATCTTTTTTTCCACTGTTTTTTTGTTGTTGTTGTTATTGAAATGCATGAGCTTTTGTATTTTTTAGAGATTAATATTTTGTTGGTTCCCTTTGAAAATATTTTCTCCCATACTGAGGATTGCCATTTTGCTTTGTTTATGATTTTTTTTGCTATAAAAATGTTTTTTAAACTTTAATTAGGTCCAATTTATTTATTTTTGTTTTTATTTTCATTACTCTAGGAGGTCAAAAAAATCTTGTTGTGATATTTCAAAGAGTCTTCTGCCTATATTTTCCTCTATGAGTTTTATAGTGTCTGGCCTTACTTTTAAGTATTTAATCCATTTTGATTTTATATTTGTGTATGGTGTTAGGGAGTGTTCTAATTCCATTCTTTTATATGTAGCTTTTTAGTTTTCCCAGCACCACTTATTGAAGAGACAGTCATTTCTCTGTTGTATATCCTTGCGTCATTTGTCATATATTAAATGACCATAACTTTGGTTCATCTCTGGACTGTCTATCCTATTCCATTAATCTGTATTTCTGTTTTTGTGCCAGTACCATACTGTTTTGATTACTGTAGCTTTGTCAGATAGACTAAATCCAGGGAAGCTGATTCCTCCGGCTCCATTGTTTTTAAAAAAGTCAAGATTATATTGGTTATTCATGGTCTTTTGTGTTTCCATTCAAATTGTAAATGTTTTTTTCTAATTCTGTGAAAAATGCTATTCATTCTTTGATTGGGTTTACATTGAATCTGTAGACTGTTTTGGGCAATATAGTCATTTTCAAAATACTGATTCTTCCAATCCAAGAAGATGGTATAAACTCTCCATCTATTTGGGTTATCTTTGGTTTGTTTCATCAGTATTTTATAGTTTTATGAGCTCGGATATTTTGCCTCCTTAGGCAGGTTTATGTTCCCTTTATGCCCTCTTTCTGGAGTTTTTTTTTTTTTTTTTTTTTTTATCATATATGAGTGTTGAATTTTTTCAAAAGCTTTTGCTGTATCTACTGAGAAGATCATATGGTTAATGTTTTTCAATTTGTTAATATGGTGTATCACATTGATTGATTTGTGAATACTGAAGAATCCTTACATATCTGGGATAAATTCCACTTATCATGCTGTATTATTCTTTTAATGTATTGTTAGATATAGTCTGTTAGTATTTTGTTGAGCATCTTTGTGTCTGTATTCATAAGTGAGTATCATCAGTGGTATAAGAAGTGGTATACTGTTAACTATATTTGGCATATAGTTTTATTTCTTTATGATAGCTTTGTCTGGTTTAGGTATCAGGGTGATAATGGCCTTGTAAATGAGCTTGGGGATGCCCCTTTCTCTGCAACTTTTTTCAAGAGTTCCAGAAATGTGGGTGTTAACTCTAAGTGTTTGATAGATTCTGGTTCTGGACTTTTGTTTGTTGGAAGATTCTTAATCACAGTTACAATTTCAGTACTTGTGATTGGTCTGTTTCTATTTTCAATTTCTTCCTGGTTCAGTTTTTGAAGGTTACACCCTTCTAAACATTTGTCCATTTCTACTAGGTGGTTCATTTTATTGGTATATTGCTGCTTATAGTAATCTCTTACGATCCTTTGTATTTCTGTGGTGCCCATTGTAACTTCTTTTCCTTTTCTAAGCTTATTAATTTGAGACCTCTTTCTTTTTTTTTTTTTTTCAATTGATGAGTCTGGCTAAAAGCTTATCAATTTTGTTTATCTTCCCAAAGAACCAGCTGTTAGAGTTGTTGATCTTTGCTATTGTTTTCGTCATTTCTATTTATTTCTGCTGTGGTCTTTATGATTTATTTCCTTCTGTTAACTTTAGTTTTGTTTGTTCTTTTTTTGTAATTTAATTATTTTTAAATGGAGAATAATTGCTTTACAATGCTCTGCTGATTTCTGCCATACATCAATATGAATTGGCCATAGGTATATATGCCCCGTCCCTCTTGAAACTACCTGTCACCTCCCACCCCATCCCACCCCTCTAGGTTATCAGAGTTCTGGGTTGAACTCCCTGTGTCATACAGAAAATTCTCACTGGCTATATGTTTTACATATGGTTGTGTATATTTCAATGCTCTTCTCTCAATTTGTCTCATCCTTTCCTTCCCCTGCCATAACAGGGAACAAGTCTGTTCTCTGTGTCTGTGTTTCTATTGCTGTCCTGAAAATAGGTTCATCAGTACTGCCTTTCTAGAATTCCAAATATATGCATTAATATGCAATATTTGTTTTTCCTCTTCTCTCTGTGTATCAGGCTCTAGGTTCATTCACGTCACTAGAACTGATTCAAACTTGTTCTTTTTTATGGCTAAGTAATATTTCATTATATATGTATACCGCAGGTTCTTTATCCATTCATCTATTAGTGGTCAACTTGGTTGCATCCATGTCCTGTCTATTGTAAACAATTCTGCAATTAACATTGGGGTACATGTATCTTTTAGAATCGTGGTTTTCTCAGGGTATATGCCCAGTAGTGGGATTGCTGTATCATATGGTAATTTTATTTCTAGTTTTTGAAGACATTACCATACTGTTCTCTATAGTGGCTATATCAATTTACCTTCCTACCAACTGTGCAAGAGGGTTTCCTTTTATCCAGATTCTCTCCATAGTTATTATTTGTATATTTTTTGGTAATGGCCACTCTGACTCGTGTGAAGTGATACCTCATTATAGTTTTGATTTGCAATTCTCTAATAGTAAGCAACAGAGAAGGCAATGGCACCCCACTCCAGTACTCTTGCTTGGAAAATCCCATGGACGGAGGAGCCTGTTAGTCTGCAATCCATGGGGTCGCTGAGAGTCGGACATGACTGAGCGACTTCACTTTCACTTTTCACTTTCATGCATTGGAGAAGGAAATGGCAGCCCACTCCAGTGTTCTTGCCTGGAGAATCCCAGGGACGGGGGAGCCTGGTGGGCTGCTGTCTATGGGGTGGCACAGAGTCGGAAACGACTGAAGTGACTTAGCATAATAGTAAGCAATGTGGAGGATTGTTTCCATGTGTTTATTAGTAATCTGTATATCTTCTTTGGAGAAATGCCTGTTTAGGTCTTCTGCCCATTTTATGATTGGGTTGTTTGCTGTTCTACAAAATGGGATATGAGAAGCCTCCAGTGAGGAAGAAATCTCTGGAAATTTTAGTTAAGCTGAGGATAGCATTAAAGTTATCTTTATCACAGCCAACCTTCATTTAGTTTCTGTACAAATATGAAGTTCATCTTCGCAAGTTGCACTCCTATCATTGTGGTCTATATGTAGCTTCTCAGATTCTAGTGATCCGTAACCAAAGACATATTATTTTCATTTAATATGCTGCCAATGCAATATTTGAAGAGGAATAAGATAATTGAAAAAGTTCATTCTGGAAAGGGAAGAATGAGAAATATATGGCAGCCAGTGATGCCTAGCTCCTGCGCACTCATGATAGAAAAAAAATAGAATTCTCTGTTCACATAAGCTCATGTGATAGGTATACTTCTTTCCCCTCCCAACCACCCTCCTATTCCTCAAATGGAAAACATATTTTTGCCATCTAGGAATCTATTATTCATTGTCCTTGGCTACTACTTGTGATTTGGGGATAATCTTTCTGATCCTTTTTCTTACTTGGCCATATGATATAAATTTTGAAAAAAAAAAGTCTTTCCTGGCAAATACTCAGATTTTGTAGTAGGTGATAAAACATTATGTTATTATAGTACAGAAAATCTGTTATTTTTGCAAAATATTTCCTTTGAAAACATTATGTTTTAAGGATACTTTCTTCCAGTCAGTTACCTAAAAGTTACCATAGCCAAGGATTTTGCTTGAACATAGTCTTTAAAGTTTCTTATCTTTTAACTTACTGATCTCTTTGTTCTATCCATGCCCCTTACTCTTCCCATAATGGCTGTTGCCCTGAGGCAGTTGGAAATGATAGCCTTAGGTGAAGAGGCACTATCCTGAATCCTCCCTTTGCTACCTGCTGTCTAATTTTTATCAATCTTATCTCCTGCTGTGGCAGCTATTTTCCTGCTTCTTGGACTAGTTGCAATTTGGGATATATACATTGTCTTTTCAAACCCAGCAGGCCTACAAATTATGGGACTCTAAATCACTTAGATTGCAGGCTACATGTAGAGAGCATATCTCTTAGCAAAGCATTATTTTCTTTTTTCTCTGCTGTAGACTGCTTTCAAACTTTAAGTTCATACCTCTTTTGGGAGACTTGGCTGAAATCAGCTAGAGGTAGACATTATATACTAATGTTTTGAATGTTCCTACCATTTGTGCTAACACCAAAGTCTCAGCTGACACACATCCTGTGTGCACCTCAAGGTTTAGCAACCTATGTTTTCATTTACTATTTTCTCTGCCACATGTTCATGTCTAATATTCATATGTTTACATGATAGCTGTGTCTGTCATCTTGCCATCAGTCTGCATTTAAGGCTGAAGTAACTTGAGAAGGGGGAAGTCCCAACAAAACATATTCATTTTATCAGAACTGTGAAGTGTTTTTCAGAATCCATCTCAGAGATATCTGTTCATGTGTCACTGATCACTACTTGAGCATATCACCCTTAACAGCAAAGAAGGTGAGAAGAGCTAGCATATTGCATTTCTAGCCTCTGAAGTGAATATGGGCTAGTAAGAAAGGGATTGTAAATAATTATTCAGGAAATAAAATAAGAAAGTACATCATAGATGAATAGTAAATTCTAGTTTATTTTTTATGTCTTAATAATGAAGATCTGTTGTTGTTCATTTACTAAGTCAGGTAGACTCTTTGTGATCCCATGAACTGCCGCACACCAGGTTTCCCTGTCCTTCACTGTCTCCCTGAGTTTGCTCAAGCTCCTGTCTATTGAGTCACTGATGCCATCCAACCATCTCATCCTCTGTTGTCCTTTTCTCCTCCTACCCTCAATCTTCAGCATCAGGGTTTTTTTCCAATGAGTCATCTCTTCACATCAGGTGGCCAAAGTATTGGAGCTTCAGCTTCAGCATCAGTCTTCCCAGTGGATATTCAGAATTGATTTCTTTTAGGATTGACTAGTTTGATCTCCTTGCTACCCAAGGGACTCTCAGGACTGTTCTCCAGCACCAGAGTTCAAAAGCATCAATTCTTCAGTGCTCAGTGTTCTTTATTGTTCAACTCTCATATCCGTACATGACTACTGGGAAAACCACAGCTTTGACTATAGGGACCTTTGTCGGCAAAGTGATGTCTCTGCTTTTTAATGCTCTGTCTGGGTTTGTCATAGGTTTTCTTTTAAGAAGCAGGCATCTTTTAATTTCTTGGTTGCAGTCACTGTCTGTAATGATTCTGGAACCCAGAAAATAAAATCTGTTGCTGTTTCCACTTTTCCCCTATCTGTTTGCCATGAAATGATGGGACCAGATGTCATGATCTTCATTTTTTAAGGGTAGAGCTTTAAGCCAGCTTTTTCACTCTCTTCTTTCACCCACATCAAGAGGCTCTTTAGTTCTTCTTCATTTGCCATTAGAGTGGTATCATCTGTATATCCAAGATTGTTGGTATTTCTCCTGGCAATCCTGAGTTCAGTTTTTGAGTCGTCTAGCCCAGCATTTCATAGGATATACTCTGCATATAAGTTAAATAAGCAGGGTGGCAATATAGAGCCTTGGCATACTCCTTTCCCAATTTTGAACCAGTCCATTGTCCCATGTCTGGTTCTAACTGTTGCTTCTTGATCTGTATACAGGTTTCTCAGGTAAAGTGGTCTGTTATTCCCATCACTTTAAGAATTTTCTGCAGTTGTTGTAATACACATAGTCAAAGGCTTTTGCATCAATGAAGCAGAAGTAGATTTTTTTTTTTAATCACTTGCTTTTTCAATGATTCAATGAATGCTGGCAATTTGATCTCTGATTTCTATGCCTTTTCTAAATCCAGCTTGTATATCTGGAACTTCTCTGTTCACATAGTGTTGAAGTCTAGTTTAAATGATTTTAAGCACTACTTTGCTAGCATGTGAAATGAGTAAAATTGCATGGAAGTTTGAACATTCTTTGACATTGGCTTTCTTTGGCATTAGAATGAAATCTAACCTTTTCCATTCCTGTGGCCACTGCTGAGTTTTCCAAATTTGCTGACATATTGAGTGCAGCACTGTAACAGCATCATCTTAGGATGTGAAACAGCTCAACTGAAGTTCTGTATCCTCCACTAGCTTTGTTGGTAGTAATACTTCCTAAGTCCCACTTGATTTCTCACTCCAGAATATCTGGCTCCAGGTGAGTGATCACACCATTGTGGTTATCCAGGTCATTAATACCTTTTTTGTATAGTTCATCTGTGTATCCTTGCCACTTCTTCTCTTCTGCTTCTGTTAGGTCTTGGACATTTCTGTCTTTGTTGTGCTCATCTTTGCATTAAATCTTCCGTTGGTATCTCCACTTTTCTTGATGAGATCTCTAGTCTTTCCTATTCTATTGTTTTCTGCTAATTCTTTGCATTGTTCACTAAAGAAGGCTTTCTTACCTCTTCTTGATCTTCTCTGGATCTCTGCATTCAGATGGGTATATCTTTCCCTTTCTTTGTCTTTCCCTTCTCTTCTTTTCTCAGCTATTTGTAAAGCCTCTTCAGATAGACACTTTGCCTTCTTGCATTTCTGGGAATGGCTTTAGTCAGCATCTTATGTACAATATTATGAATATAACAATTACTGTTTGTTAGTTTTAATATGAACATGGTCATTATTAAACTTTTCTGTATCAATTTATTTCTCTTTTGAGCTAATTTCAGTCATCCTGGAGATTAATAATTATCATCACTTAATTTCTGAGGCATTCGTGTTATGCTTTAGTCACTATTTTAGAAATAACACTGTGTTCAAAAACTGTGATCTGAAAACTGTTCTTGTTGTTATTGTCTTGCTGCTGGTAGGGGTGATGATGGTGGTTGTGATTACAGTAATGACATAATTGTTCTTTGTGTCCAAGAATGTGCAACATTTTGGTCATATATATGAATCTATATATAGCTTCCTAAGTCACTCAGTTGTAATGAATCCACTTGCCAATGCACAAGATGCTGGAGACAAGGGCTTAATCCCTGGGTCAGGAAAATCCCCTGGAGGAGGAAATGGCAACCCGCTCCAATATTCTTGCCTGGAAAATTCCATGGGCAGAGGAGTCTGGTGGACTACAGTCCATGAGGTCCCAGAGTTGGACATGACTGAAGTGACTTACTGCACACACAGACGCATATGTTGTATAGAGGAATATTTTGACTTGTAATGTTAAATCAAATGTTTTTATTTTGTTACTCAGTTTCTCTCTGCTTTTATTTATTTTTGTCAACTAGATCTGTTTAGTCTCCCTGAATTTCAAACATATTTTGGTTTGTATATTTAGTGGCTACATTTTTTTGTGCATATGGGTATTTTAACCATATGTTTCTTAGTCATTTGTAACTTCTATCAGTATATAAGCTTTTTTAAATCCCACTTAATTTTATTCTTAAATTTCAGCCAACATGATGTGAATATGTTTACCTCTGATGTATTTTTATTTGCATTTGCTTCTTGTCCCTTTGCCTACTTTTTCATTTAAAACATTAAAACATTTATTTACTTTTCTTTTAAGAGGGCTTCCCCCCACCTTTTTCTTATAAAACCTAGCTGTGTTAGGGTTTTTTCACAAATACAAACTAATTTTTTAATGAATGGAAAAAGACAAAATAGTTATTCCACTTTAGCTACAACAAATGACCTTTGTTATTTTGTTATTAAATGACAAATGTTATTTTACTTCCTGAATCTTTTTATGTGTCTTCATATTATTTTTTATTATATTATTTGTGGAGTATTCTATATACTTGGACTTTCAATCACTTATTCGGAGAGTTTAATATTTTCTACATGCCAGGCACTGTTCCAGAAAGATGAGATAAATAAAATGGGGGGAAAAAAAAAACACCCCCCATGGAGCTCAATTATAATTAGGTACCTTTTATTTTCTGTGGTAGTCTGAATGTTTGTGTTCCACCAAAATTCATATATTGAAATTCTAATGTGCAATATGGTGGTATTAGGAGGTGGGGCCTTTGTTATAACTAAAGTGGAATAACTATTTTGCATTCCTTCATTTATTAAAAAATGAATTTACTTCCCTTTGCTGAGGGAAAGTAACTGTCCTTATCAAAGAGGTTTGAGAGCACTCCCCTTCCTCATTCACCAAGGGAGAACACAGTGAGAAGTCAACTGTCAGAAACCCAGAAGAGGGCCTTCACTAGAACTTCACAATGTTCACCTTACACCTTGTTCTTGAACGCCCAGCCTCTGGAATAATAAGCAATAAATTTATGCTGTTTATAGGCCACAGAGTTCATGATATTTTATTACAGCAGCCAAGACAGACTAAGAATTTTAATTTAAAATATATTTCCTATCAAGGGGCTGTACTTCTCACTGTCTTTAACACCCACAGTGAGCTCTTTTGAGGGAGATTTTGAACTCTCCTCTCATCTTCTTCTTACTCCTATCCTGAGTAAAAACTGTGAAACACTTTCTTTCCTGTTGTCAACATACATCTCCAAATTTCACATTTATCTGTCTTACTAAAATTTTCCTTTCAGTATGACTATTCTGTTTCAAGAGTTGAAATCTGCCTTTTTTTTTTTTTTTTTGTATAATACAGACTATTTTTGTACTTACATTGTCAGTCATTGCTCATAACTATTCCATATTTCTCGATTATAAGATCTTTGTCTTGTTGATGTTACTTGATCAGAGTTTTTTTTCTATCAAAGTTTTTGTGGATAAATTATGCTATTCCTGGAGTTTTCAAAGGCTTGCATGTCTGCAAATGTTTTTGTATACCTTATTGGCATATGTTGTCTCAGGTTACAACTATGGGATTACAGTTCCGTTCCCTCTGTAAATGTTTGTCTCCTTTCTTCAAGGTATTCTCAAATATTTTGAAGTCAGTGCTATTATTATTTCCAATTTACACATGAGGAAATAAGGCCTAAAACTGCATTATCTTACCTAAGTCACAGAATATGATAGAACCTAGTTCTCCACAGATTCCACATCCTACACTTATAACTGTTTTGTTCTAAAGAAGTTCAACTGCTCAACTGTTGTTGACTAGAGAGGTAGTTAGAGACCCTGTAAGTTGAAAGAATAGTGAGAAAAGTCCATTTCTCCTTGACTTGAGGCCTTTTTCTGCACTTTTCTTTTCTTTTTTTTTTTTTTTTGCTTTTTTGTTTGTTTCTGATCTAGAATATTCTTAGATCCTCCCTTGACCAATCTCCTCATTATTATTCAGATCTCAGCTTATAGGTTTCTTTCTTATAAGTTCTTCCTAGAACTTACCATTTAAATAAAATAACTATCCACTACTATGCACTCATGTTTGTTTATATCTATGTAGTTATCTATTTATTTATATTCTTAAGTATCAGATTCAGATATAAATTCCTAGATGATAGAAACCTTGTCCTCCTAGTTCTTTTTGCTATTCTTGTTATATTACAAACAATGTATCTGGTTTCTGTCTCCATATCCTGGCTCAGAGCTTCCAAAACCCTTGAAATATCCATGTGACATGAGTAGTTTGTTATTTATGAGCCCTTCAGATCACATCTGACTTTAAGCTAAAAAGATGACTATAGAAGGGTGAGGCACCTTGATTCCACTGAAGGAGGGCTTGAAAGCTCTGTTCTTCAAACCCTCCCAGTCATTGTCCTATGTGTCTTCATTTGGCTGATCTAATATGTATCCTTTATAATAAAACTGTAATAGTATTTTGCTTCCCTGAGATCTGTGAGTCATTCAAGCAAGTTTTTTAATGTGAGGGGAGCTGTGGGAAACCTCAGATTTATAATTTCTTCAACTTACAATTTTAAGCTTTGTTAACTTATGTTTGAAGCACTTGGGATGCAAGGAAATATAGCTTACAGGAAAAAGTTGTTGTTGTTCAGTCACCAAGTCATGTCTGACTCTTTGTGACCTCATGGGCTGCAGCACTCCAGCCTCCCTGTCCTTCATCATCTCCCAAATGTAAGTGTATATAATTTGGTTGTTGAAGAGAAAGGGACTTAGGGAGTTGTTGGATTCTTCAAAATTTTTAGCCATTTGTGGTGAGAAATACGTGGACTTGCAACCCCCTTTGTGACTAGCGTCTGAAATAAAGGCAGCCTTGTGTGGCAGTTCAATTCAGTTGCTCAGTTGTGTCTGACTCTGTGATCCCATGGACTGCAGTACACCAGACCTCCCTATCCATCACCAACTCTCGAAGTTACTCTACTCATGTCCATTGAGTCGGTGATGCCATCCAACCATCTCATCCTCTGTCGTCCCCTTCTCCACCCACCTTCAATCTTTCCCAGCATCAGGCTCTTTTTAAACGAGTCAGTTATTTGCATCAGGTGGCCAAGTATTGGAGCTTCAGCTTCAACAACAGTCCTTCCAACGAACACTGAGGACTGATCTCCTTTAGGATGGACTGGTTGGATCTCCTTGCAGTCCAAGGGACTCTCAAGAGTCTTCTCCAACACCACAGATCAAAAGCATTAATTCCTCAGCACTCAGCTTTCTTTAGAGTCCAACTCTCACATCCATACATGATCACTGGAAAAACCATAGCCTTAACTAGATGGACCTTTGTTGACAAAGTAATGTCTCTGCTTTTTAATATGCTGTCTAGCTTGATCATAAATTTTCTTCCAAGGAGCAAGCATTTTTTCATTTCATGGCTGCAGTCTCCATCTGCAGTGGTTTTGGAGCCCATGAAAATAAAGTTTCTCACAGTTTCCATTGTTTCCCCATCTATTTGCTATGAAGTGATGGGGCTGGATGCCATGATCTTAGTTTTCTGAATGTTGAGTTTTAAGCCAACTTGTTCACTCTCCTCTTTCACTTTCATCAAGAGGCCCTTTAATTCTTCTTCTCTTTCTGCCATAAGGGTGGTGTCATTTGCCTATCTGAGTTTATTGATATTTCTCCCGGCAATCTTGATTCGAGCTTGTGCTTCATCCAGTCCAGCATTTCTCGTGATGTACTTTGCATAGAAGTTAAATAAGCAGGGTGACAATATACAGCCTTGATGTTCTTCTTTCCCAATTTGGAACCATGTCCAGTTCTAAAGCTTCTTGACCTGCATACAGATTGCTCAGGAGGCAGGTTAGGTGGTCTAGTATCAAGTCCTTAATTTGGGGAATGTACTTTAACTATGAGTTGTTAGTGCCAGAATTGAATTCACAGTACATAAATTTGGACAAAACTAATCGCCAATATTTTGAGCTAGACTAGGCACATTATTCTTCTTCTTCATGAATAAACTGAAGTTGAACAGTTCTATGAAGACCTACAAGACCTTTTAGAACTAACACCCAAAAAGATGTCCTTTTCATTATCGGGGTTTGGAATGCAAAAGTAGGAAGTCAAGAAACACCTGGAGTAATGGGCAAATTTGGCCTTGGAATACGGAATGAAGCAGGGCAAAGACTAATAGAGTTTTGCCAAGAAAACACACTGGTCATAACAAACACCCTCTTCCAACAACACAAGAGAAGACTACACATGGACATCACCAGATGGTCAACACCGAAATCAGATTGATTATGTTCTTTGCAGCCAAAGATGGAGAAGCTCTATACAGTCAACAAAAACAAGACCAGGAGCTGACTGTGGCTCAGATCATGAACTCCTTATTACCAAATTCAGACTTAAATTGAAGAAAGTAGGGAAAACCACTGGAGAAGGCAATGGCACCCCACTCCAGTACTCTTGCCTGGAAAATCCCATGGATGGAGGAGCCTGGTAGGCTGCAGTCCATGGGGTCGCTAAGAGTCGGATACGACTGAGTGACTTCACTTTCACTTTTAACTTTCATACATTGGAGAAAGAAATGGCAACCCACTCCTGTGTTCTTGCCTGGAGAATCCCAGGGACTGGGGAGCCTGGTGGGCTGCCGTCTATGGGGTCGCACAGAGTCAGACACGACTGAAGTGACTTAGCAGCAGTAGCAGCAGGGAAAACCACTAGACCATTCAGGTATGACCTAAATCAAATCCCTTATGATTATACAGTGGAAGTGAGAAATAGATTTAAGGGCCTAGATCTGATAGATAGAATGCCTGATGAACTATGGAGTGAGGTTCGTGACATTGTACAGGAGACAGGGATCAAGACCATCCCCATGGAAAAGAAATGCAAAAAAGCAAAATGACTGTCTGGGGAGGCCTTACAAATAGCTGTGAAAAGAAGAGAAGTGAAAAGCAAAGGAGAAAAGGAAAGATATAAGCATCTGAATGCAGAGTTCCAAAGAATAGCAAGAAGAGGTGAGAAAGCCTTCCTCAGCAATCAATGCAAAGAAATAGAGGAAAACAACAGAATGGGAAAGACTAGAGATCTCTTCAATAAAATTAGAGATGCCAAGGGAACATTTCATGCAAAGATGGGCTCAATAAAGGGCAGAAATGGTATGGACCTAACAGAAGCAGAAGATATTAAGAAGAGATGGCAAGAATACACAGAAGAACTGTACAAAAAAGATCTTCACGACCCAGATGATCATACTGGTGTGATCACTCACCTAGAGCAAGACATCCTGGAATGTGAAGTCAAGTGGGCCTTAGAAAGCATCACTATGAACAAAGCTAGTGGAGGTGATGGAATTCCAGTTGAGCTATTTCAAATCCTGAAAGATGATGCTGTTAAAGTGCTGCTCTCAATATGCCAGCAAATTTGGAAAACTCAGCAGTGGCCACAGCACTGGAAAAGGTCAGTTTTCTTTCGAATCCTAAAGAAAGGCAATGCCAAAGAATGCTCAAACTACCGCACAATTGCACTCATCTCACACGTTACTAAAGTAATGCTCAAAATTCTCCAAGCCAGGAGAATTTATTCTCTGTTCACATAGTGTTGAAGTCTAGCTTAAATGATTTTGAGCACTACTTTGCTAGCATGTGAAATGAGTAAAATTGCATGGAAGTTTGAACATTCTTTGACATTGGCTTTCTTTGGCATTAGAATGAAAACTAAACTTTTCCAGTCCTGTGGCCACTGCTGAGTTTTCCAAATTTGCTGGCATATTGAGAGCAGTACTTTCACAGCATCATCTTTCAGGATTTGAAATAGCTCAACTGGAATTCCATCACCTCCACTAGCTTTGTTCGTAGTGATACTTCCTAAGACTCACTTGACTTTATATTCCAGGATGTCTGGCTCTAGGTGAGTAATCACACCATCATGCTATATTCATATGCATTAATTTATTATATCATGCAAATATATTTATGATACATGGGGAGTTTAAATTCAACAAGCCTAAGTAATTACTATGTCAAGCATGCTCTTTGAAATTTGCAATATAAATATATGGTTCAAGCAGTGCCTGATCCTCAGAAGTTTAAGTATATTGGGGAAGAGAGGCATATGCCCAGATAACTGCAATGTGTACAGAATCCTAGTACCGTGTTAAAAGTAGAAACAAAGTGACATTGTAAAGAAAAGGGGAAGATACATTCATATATTATGTCCCTGTTTATTTTATGTACATTATAAAGTAGAAACAATGTAAATTTTTTTGTTTTCATTTAGTTTAGTTCAGTTTAGTTCAATTCAGTTGTTCAGTCATATTTGACTCTTTGCAGTTCCATGGATTGCAGCACAGCAGTATTCCTTGTCCATCACTAACTCCTGGAGTTTGCTCAAACTCTTGTCCATTGCACCGTTGATGCTATTCAACCATCTCATTCTCTGTCATCTCCTTCTCCTCCTGCCTTCAATCTTACCCAGCATCAGGGTCTTTTCCAATGAGTCTGTTCTTTGCATCAGGTGGCCAAAGTATTAGAGTTTCAGTTTCAGCCTCAGTCCTTCCAATGAATATTCAGGACTGATTTCCTTTAGGATGGACTGATTGGATCTCCTTGCAGTCCAAGGGACTCTCAAGAGTCTTCTCCAACACCACAGTTCAAAAGCATCAATTCTTTGGCGCTCAGCTTTCTTTAGAGTCCAACTCTTGTATCTATACATGACTACTGGAAAAATCACTGCAAATGATATATTAGTTTGTAGTAGCAAACTCTAATATCTTCAGTCAGTTCAGTCGCTCAGTCGTGTCCAACTCTTTGTGACCCCATGGACTACAGCACACTAGCCCTCCCTGTCCATCAGTAACTCCTGGAGATTACCCAAATTCACATCCATTGAGTCGGTGATGCTGTCCAACCATCTCATTCTCTGTCATCCCCTTCTCTTCCCGCCTTCAATCTTTCCTAGCATCAGGGTAGTTTCAAATGAATAGATTCTTCACATCAGGTGGCCAAAGTATTGGCATTTCAGCTTCAACATCAGTCCTTCCAATGAACACTCAGGACTGATCTCCTTTAGGATGAACTGGTTGGATCTCCTTGCGGTCCAAGGAACTCTCAAGAGTCTTCTCCAACACCACAGTTCAAAAGCATCGATTCTTCAGTCTCAGCTTTCTTTAGAGTCCGTTACTCACATCCATACATGACTACTGGAAAAACCATAGCCTTGACCAGATGGACCTTTGTTGACAAGGTAATGTCTCTGCTTTTTAGTATGCTGTCTAGGTTGGCCATAACTTTCCTTCTAAGGAATAAGCATCTTTTAATTTCATGGCTGTGGTTACCATCTGCAATGATTTTGAAGCCTCCCACCCCCCCCAAAAAATAAGTCCGCCACTGCTTCCACTCTTTCCCCATCTATTTGACAGAATGCTGGAGTGGTTAGCTGTTCCCTTCTCCAGGATATCTTCCCAACTCAGGGATCAAATCCATGTCTCCCACATTGCAGGTGGATTCTTTACCAGCTGAGTCACCATTTTGGAAGCCCCAAAATACTGGAGTGGGTAGCCTATCCCTTCTCCAGAGGATCTTCCTGACCCAGGAATCGAACCTGGGTCTCCTGCATTGCAGGTAGATTCTTTACCAGCTGAGCTACCATGGAAGCCAGTAGTAGTGTTATAGTTGTTTTTTTTTTTTTTTCTCTCTAAATGCATACCATTTGGAGATCACAGTTCTTTCAATTATTTTGCTGTTACCAGTTTATACCTCACAAATATGTATTTCCTATCCTTTCTCTTTCCTGCAACTTCCATCTGTCACCTTGTCATTTCCTACAGACACCTCAGGATCAGCATGTTCACAAGCATATACCCGACTTTTCTTATTTCCTGCCCATTAATGCCTACCAAAATGTATCCATTACTGTGAGTTTTTGCTCTACCACATATAACATTATATATTCAGGAATACAGTTATATATGTTAACAGCTTAACATTTCGCTGGGCACATTTTCAAGTTTTTTTTTTTTTCTTTGACTAACCTTTGAAGTGATTTTTTTGGTTTGTTTTGAAATTTCAATATATCTCTACAGTTTGTCTTTTCTATATGCTATGATTTGTATGACTCAACTTTGCCTCTAAATTAACCTTGGAATAGCCCTCTGAGGACATCCCTTTTATAAACCTCTTTTTCTTTTTCTATAGTTTTAAGTGCAACTCGTGTGTGGTTTTACAAAATGTATGTGTATATCAAACCACACAGATAATTTTATCAATGTTTATTCCTTCTTGTTTAGGACTACATATGTTGAATATAAGAGTGCATTGATGAAGTTCTACTAAATTATATATTATAGATTATAGTGCTGGGTACATAGTTTATACAAAAGTTTAGGCAAGATTGAAGTTTTGAGAAAAAAAATTTCACTTCTGGATAAGATAAAAGTAAAGCCATTTAGCAAATATATATACTTACATGAATGTTAGGGACTTCTGGCGATTAATCTACCATATTATGGGTACCCCATAATCAGATATGGTTATAAACTCATCTACTCACAACTAAAGCCTTCGGTTGCTTGGCCAGTATACTCTGTGTATAAGACAAAAAGAACGTAGATTGGTAACTGATCTATGGTATAGTCTACATTCAATAGGATAGGACTCGTGTACTTAAAAATATTCACAACCTAGAAGTTGAGAATTATGTTTTATTTGGTGGGAATTTTTAGGACTTCAAGCCTGGGAGGCAGCATTTCAAGTAACCTTGAAAGAGCTGTTTCAAGGAGGCGGAGGGGAGAGGAGCCAGGTTATATAGTAGCTTGAAATAAGGGGCAGGTAGTCTGAACATTAAATGATTATTGTTAATTGAGGAACACCAGATATTTCAAGTTCAGTTTAGTGCTTTTCTATGCATGAGAAGAGTCTAGGCTTACTAACATTATTTCTTGCATATGCATTTCAGCTCTCTGGGGCCAGCTTCATGTGATTTGATTTTTCACATGCTTAGTTCCTTGCTCACTACTATAGGGATTGGCAGCAGCTCTTGGTGGCAGCTTGATGGCTACTAGATAGCACGTGTTGTTCTTCCTGGGCTCATAAATTCACATTTCATGGGCCGGAATCCTGATGGCTATGACATCATTGTTTATTGATATGGCAGGAAATGCTCCATTTCACAAATTCAAGCATTGAAGGGGTTTTATTGATTCCTAAGTGACACTTCAACTAATCAACAAACATTTTACAATTTTATTAAGCTACCACAATTCATTCTGAGGTATGAATGTACTCCTGTATTTCCTTCACCATAAGTGCAGTCAATTCTGGTCAGAATTGATGTATTGTGGGGTGCCACAAAATGTAAAAAAATAACTTATTTTTTAAGTCTCTGAATGAGAATCTAGAAGAAGCTTTTTGATCAGATAAGAGAAGCTTCATCAGAACTATGCATCTACTACCACAAAACCAAATACAACCTTCTCAATGATGAAAGTGGTATAATATAATCAACCTGTCACCAGAGGATGGTTGGCATTGGACTCTACTGGTGCTAGCTATCATGTAGCAGTAGCAGTAGGTAACCAGATTAGCCTTAATTAGGAGAAGGAAATGGCAACCCACTCCAATGTTCTTGCCTGGAGAATCCCAGGGATGGGGGAGCCTGGTAAGCTGTCGTCTATGGGGTCACACAGAGTCGGACACGACTGAAGCAACTTAGCAGCAGCAGCAGGGGAAATGCATATTTTTGAGCCAGTGTACAGTCTCTATTCCTGCTACTATGGAGAGCTTGTAAATAAGCTCATTGAGCAAATAGCAAGATAGATGGAGAATGAGACTGGTTAAGATCCATAGAAAAGGTGATCTTATTTCACGTTATTATTGAAAGTCTACCTCTCTCCCCTCTTGAATTCTCTTTGGTAGGTTTCTACATGGTATACAGATATCATACATTTTTTTGGGCCATTCTGAAAGGTCCATATAAGTAGCTCTTTTATAGTTTATCTTTCAGTGATTTTCTAGTTTTATTCTTTCAAAGTCCTGACCAGCCAACAAAGCCCCTAGCTCCTGTTGATTAATTAGTGTAGATTCATGACTCAGACTATTTTTCCCTCCATATGAAGAGAAAAATTAGATGTAAGGACCAAAATGTCTATCCCTTATGGCTAATATCTTTCATAGCCATTCTTGAAACTATGCTGTAATGCAGTAGCCATCCACCTTGGACTGGTGTTGTCATACTGTGAAGACCCAATTATAAACCACAACTGTGTTTTTCCTTCCTTTTTAAACTGGAAAGAGGAGCTCTCTATGAAGTCATCAGTGTTGGTTGAAGAGTTGCAACAAAGCAATAAGAGCAGATATTATAGGTATCTGAGCTGATTGTATTTTATATAAACTTTTGCCTCTGTACCTGCTTAGATATTATCTCAGATATATAATTTCCATTTATAATGAAAGGTTTTGGTGCAGGCCTGACTTTGATTTAGGATCAATTTATGATGAGTAGTTCTTGTTTCATGGTATCCCACAGTCAGACATTCAGGAACTACCAGCATCTAGTCACAAGCCAAAGGCTGTTCTTCAAATGGATAATAGTTGTTAACATGGGAAATAATAAAACATTAGGGATTTGGGCTGCGATTATCCAATTGAAGTTTACTAGTATCTCATAGATCATTCCTATCTGTCACAGGCACTTTCAATACTTTCTGGCCTAAAGATGATAAAGCCTATAGTGGTTTTATATTGTGTCAACATAGCTAAGCTGAACTGTTTTCCAAAGGCACTTGCCTTGTATGATTTTTAGTTAGATCTGGCCCCAAGAGAAATTTTTGTGAGATTTGAAGTAAAGAAGGAGCGCGATCATTATACTCTGAATGTTGACATGGTGTGCCAGGCACCACTGCAGCTTGTGTACCTTGTCACTAATCTGCTGGTTCCCATTGTTGATGTAGGACAGCAGCCAAGCCTGCAGCTTCTCTGGCTTTTGTCAGATTTCTTTCTTTTCAGTTTCACTGAGCCCTTAGCTAGGTATATGTTCAGTTTTATAGCAAAGGGTGCCATCTTCCTTTATAGGTCACTTGCATTGTCAAGGTTTTAATCAATGAGAAAAAGACATGGATTATTATCTTCCTAAGTTCCAACTTGTTCTAATGAATTTCTATTTGTTATTACTTCCCCTGATTCAAGATCAGGTTTTTTCCCCACTTGACAATCCTGCAGACCTATAGTTATTCCTCTCCTCTGTAACACTCATATCCAAATATGGCAGAGTGTGACTTTTAGAAGATTCCCAAATATTTCCACCTGTATTTTTCTCTAATGTTCTAATCACACTAGGTCATGGGTATCAATTCTGAAGTCTGAATGTGTTAAGGTTCATCTTTGCTTTCATATTCTAATTCTTTGGGCTTACCAGGTGGCAAAAGTGGTAAAGAAATCATCTGCCAATGCAGGAGATGTAAGAGATGTGGGATCCATCCATGGGTTTGGAATATCTCCTGTAGGAGGGCAGGGCAACCCACTCCAGCATTCTTGCCTGGAGAATCTCATGGACAGAGGAGCCTGGCGAGCAACAGTCCATAGGGTCACAAAGAGTAGGACACAACTGAAGGAGCTTAGCACACATACATGCATTCTAATTCCTTCTAGGAGTTTTAAGTACTGAAAAGAGTATGCAATCCCAGATAACCTTGTGATTTAATATTATTAACAGTATTTTGTGATAGATTGAAAATATCTGTATTTCCACTGATTTCTTTTGCTTAAATCAATGACGATTATTTGCATTTCTGTTTTGGTAATATTTTATTTAAATATCAAAATAATTGTAGTTTTTGATTGAATATTAATACATTAGCTAAAATGAAACCTAAAAGAGAAGCTCCAGCATTAATAATCAGTTATATTCATTTTAAAATTCTGAAACATTAGATGTAATGTCGTTATTCAGTAATTAGTTTCAAGACAGAAGTTGTGTTCTGTAGATGTGTTTTTGGCTATACTGCAGCATATTTCCTCAATTATATTTCTTATATATTTAATGAATTTGGAAAAAAAAGGAGTAATTACAGACATTTGAGGGTTTTATACATCTTCTTTTGTCCTCACAGTATCAATCCCAATAGTTGGTAACAGCTTGAAGAAGAATATTAAAGCCAAGAGAAGTGATAAATGAAAAAACTACAAACTTTGGTCAGTTCATTATTATATTAAAGTTTAAATAAAACATGAATGACAGATTAAGAAATCTTTAGACCTAAATAAGTATTCTTTAAGATTTAAATAAGTATAGTTTATTTAAATACTTCCGGATAGTTTTAGAAGTGCTGTTAAAATTTTTTTTTTGCTAATTGCTTTTATTTCTTTCCCACTTCAATATAATATGATTCTTGAACCCCATTCTTGCACACTGGTTTTATCTAAATTCCTCAAGGATACCATTGCCAATTACTGGATAATGGAGTTTATATTATCACATCATTTCTGACATTATTGTTCCTTGTACTATTAACATGTTTCTTGAATTCCACCAAAATGAATAAAAACACAATAAACATAAATCTAATATATTTAACCCATTGATTTGGTAGAATCCATCAAGCATTTGGAGTTTACAGAGGAAATTCTGCCATAGCAACCCTGTAATAAAAATAATATTCCTTTTTCTGACGTTTGGCTACAGAAATTTTTTTTAAGCTTCACCTTTCTTTCCAACCCCTGGTCTGCATGTGTAGACAGGTCACTAAGAAAGTATACATGGAACTTTGTCACCAATGGGAAATTTAACAATGGCAGATCTCCAGCCAGCATTAGAACTTTTCTCCCATCTGGCTCTCTAGCTAGCATTAAAGCTTAATTCACTCCCTCTGCTTTGCCCAAGCCAGTCCAGATCTGCTCGTGTTAGTTGTACTCTTTCCTTTTCCTACGGTGTGTCATCTACTCTGACATTTGAATCAAATTTTGGAGAGAATCCATCTGCCTTATCCTGAATGCTCACAAAACACTCAAATATTCAGCTTGAAATTTAGGCATCAGTGTTTCTAATGGTTCTTTTTATATCCTGTCTCTTGAAATAGGTTACACTGGCTGTTTTCCCATGCTCCCAACACTATACCCATGCAATAAAGCTATTGTTCTCTTCCGTTTTCTTTCTTGTTATCCTTCTCTTATTCCACAAGGTACAAAGACAGGAGTACTCTCCTATTTTTAATGTAGAAATTTTAGCTAGCTCTTTTATAGACTTGCTACTTAATGACCACTCACCCCCAGGTTCCCACCTTTCCCTACAGGACAGTTATGGATGTATTTATTAAACAAAATCCGTTTCTCTGCTAAGAGAGTTGTAGTGACGTCTCACTTATGTGAGTGTGCATATCTGTGTATTTGTACTGCTATACAAATCCTGACAGACATTAGAAAGTACTTCCTTATTTGGGTGTTTCTATCAGCACCACTGTTTGTCTTTTCCTTCTATTTAAACAAAATTCTTTAGAGATTTAAGATATTTTTATGAAAGCTTTGTTCTTGTCATATCAACACATAATTTATATCTGTGCTGTGATTGTTATTTCTTTTAGTTTTTTGCTATTATCTAGGACATAGTTTTGGAGAAGGCAATGGCACCCCACTCCAGTACTCTTGCCTGGAAAATCCCATGGATGGAGGAGCCTGGTAGGCTGCAGTCCATGGGGTCGCTAGGAGTCAGACACGACTGAGTTACTTCACTTTCACTTTTCACTTTTCACTTTCCTGCATTGGAGAAGGAAATGGCAACCCACTCCAGTGTTCTTGCCTGGAGAATCCCAGGGACGGGGGAGCCTGGTGGGCTGCCATCTATGGGGTGGCACAGAGTTGGACACGACTAAAGTGACTTAGCAGCAGCAGGACATAGTTTAACAAAACTGTGATTTTTTACTCAATAATCTTTATACGTATTCTAGCATAAATTTTAAAGAGAACACATACGTTTTACTTTATAAAATTTAAAATGTAATATTTTAAACAAACATATTTTAAAAATAACTGGAAATGTTTTCTATTCCCCTTAGCTTTAAATTATGCTCCCTGAAAGAAAAAAAAAGGTAACACCCACAGAAGCATCAGATAGTATAAACTGATGGACTATCCTGCCACTTCCTCAGAAATACCCTGAGTTTGTTAGTAAGTTGTTATCTCTCAGTCAGGTATCTGTACTTTCTAATCTACTTTTTGCTGCTACAACTAGAGCAATGAAAAGCACATTTTTGCTGTTCCAGCTGGCTCCCTGTTAGGCTCTGAAAATAGGTGACACTTGTTCTTCAGTCACTAATTTGTGTCGGTCTCTTTGCCACCCCATGGACTGAAAGAGACTATCAATTGGAGGAGGAAGGGTTTTGACCACTCCTAGGACATTCTTATGATAGTTTTGTCTCTTTCTCTTCTTGTGAGCATCACTCTAAGGGCACTTCCTTACCCTGTTAATTCCTTTCTGTGGTAACAGCATTCCAGTTTGCACATTTTGCAACAGTGGAAGCACCAATTTTATTGTGCCCTTTCTGAGGCACTAGCATCAGACAGCTGGCAGCCCAGTATTAAATTTTTAAATATCATGGTTATTCATTTTATCCTGAAGGCACAGATGAAGTATTTTGGATTAGAAACAAATGTCTTATTGATTCCCTTACAGCAAATGTTGAGTATGTTGACTCCCTCTTTCCATTCACCTTATCCAGGGGGAAATGCAGTGAAAGCCAGGTTGGATGAAGAGTTACAAGAGTATCCAGTCACTTCATAAGAAAGGGAAGGGGTATAATATTATAAAACTTCTCCTTTTTTATGCAGAGAGAGAAAGCTCATTCCTTTCAGGAAAACAAATGCATGTATACATAAAATATTTACATAAATAAATTATATGTTTACACACACACATAGCTTCAAACAGAGAGAAATAGAGAAAGATGGACAACTTTTGCTCTTTAACTATGACTTGAAAAGGATTCTGGGTCCAGACTGTCATTTTAGAATGAAAATATGTAAATATATTTTTCCAAGGGTCAGATAAGCCCTCTGGGTCTCTGGCTTTGGTGATGTAGAAAAGATTTCAAGGTCTGGATTTCATGTTTCTTGCAATATGAATATCAAGGATATAGCCCTCCAGTCTTCCTGATATCTTGAGACTCAACTTAGGGACCCAGTCTATGCTGTAACCATGTGATCTTCTCAGATCATGCATTTGGTTAGAAAAATGGCAGTAGATCTAATTCTTATGTTACATGAAAAGAAAATTGTTTCTAGGGTACGTGAAAGAACATTATTCATCTTTATGTTGAATAGGTTTCCATATGTCAGGAGTCTAAGAAGCACTAGGATACCAGAAAAATTTTACTTCCCCGCACCTGGGCCTTTTGGGCCCTTCCTTGAAATTCAAAGACGCCATTGTTTGCTGAGCAGTGCCCTCTACCCCTGAAGTCAGTGAGGTATCTTTTTTCTTTTTTTCTCTCTGTGAGCTTCCTCCTCAAAGTTTCTAAAGTTTAATAATTCTAAATATTTTATTTACTCCCCCAGCAGTCCCAGGTTGCTGCTTCCTGCTGTAAATACACTGGCGCTGCTACTTTTTAAATTACGCAGAGAATGCACACTTTTTACTATGACAGGTGGCTATGCCAGAGGGTAGATCACTTTGATTCAGTGAGGTCTTGGGCTAGCTAAGGCCATTGTGCATCATAGATATAGGTTATTTTTTAATTTTTTTTTCAGTTCACCACTGATTTCAAAAGCCTTCAAGATAGAGTTCCAGTTTTTCAATATGTAAACATTTTAGAGATCAATTACATAACAATGGAAGCACACTTAACACTACTGAACCGTGTACTTAATGGTTAAGGTGGCAAACGATTTTTATTTGCTTTTTGTCACAACTTAAAAAGTTCTAAGTGTCTTGATGAATAAATGGATAAAGAGATATACATAAACTCACACACAAATGAGTATTATTTAACCTTAAAAAGGAAGGAGACCCTGTCATTTGTGACAATATAGATGAAACTGGAGGGCATTATATTAAGTGAAATAAGTTAGAGAAAACAAATGCCATATAATATCACTTATATGTGGAGCCTAAAAATAAAACAACAAACTTCCATTCAGTTCAGTTCAGTCACTCAGTCGTGTCCTACTGTTTGCAACCCCATGGAGTGCAGCATGCCAGACCTCCCTGTTCATAACCAACTCCCAGAGTTTACTCAAACTCAAGTGCATTGAGTCAGCGATGCCCTCCAACCACCTCATCCTCTGTCGTCCCCTTCTTCTCCCGCCTTCAATCTTTCCCAGCATTAGGGTCTTATTTCAAATGAGTCAGGTCTTCCCATCTGGGAGCCAAAGTATTGGAGTTTCAGTTTCAACATCAGTTCTTCCAATCAATGTTCAGGACTGATTACCTTTAGTACGGACTGAGTGGATCTTGCTGTTCAAGGGACTCTCTAGCGTCTTCTCCAACACCACAGTGCAAAAGCATCAATTCTTTGGCACTCAGCTTTCTTTATAGTCCAACTCAGACATCTGTACATGACTACTAAAAAAACCATAACTTTGACTAGATGGACCTTTGTTGGCAAGGTAATGTCTCTGCTTTTTAATATGCTGTTTAGGTTGATCATAACTTTTCTTCCAAGGAGCAAGCATCTTTTAATTTCATGGCTGCAATCACCATCTGCAGTGATTATGGAGCCCAAGAAAATAAAGTCTGTCACTGTTTCCATTGTTTCCCCATCTATTTCCCAGGAAGTGATGGGACCAGATGCCATGAATTTAGTTTTCTAAATGTTGAGCTTTAAGCCAACTTTTTCACTCTCCTCTTTCACTTTCATCAAGAGGCTCTTTAGTTCTTCTTTGCTCTCTACCATAAGCCTGGTGTCTACATATCTGAGGTTATTGGTATTTCTCCCGGCAATCTTGATTCCAGCTTGTGCTTCATCCAGTCTAGCATTTCTTATGATGTACTCTGCATATAAGTTAAATAAGCAGGGTGACAATATGTTAAGTTGATTTTTTCTCTGCTTTTTTCATTTATAATCTAAATAGCACAAGCTAGCAGAAACTGACACATACATGAAAGTCACTCTCCTTGCTTACATTTACCACTTTAAAAATATTTATTGCTTGGTTTTAAAAGGAAGTGTTTAATATGAAACATGTCACATAGGAAATCACTTTCCTCCTATTCTCTACATTAATTTCTTTATGAAGAATCACTGAAGCAAAGACAGGAAAGTTAAATTGACATTGACAGCTGCCTTTAATAAAAGTTAGTGGTGAAAAATTATCCTGTCTTTGTTATTCTATACTACAGTATATTTTCTGAGAAAGATATAAAATAAAAATGAAGACAGAAAGACTTTAGGTTTTGAGACAATAACTTTGGTATATGTGGAAGACATGATATGTGAGAAAAGTAAAGCTTAGATTCCAAGAAGATATTGATTAGATATGTTATTTAATATTATTTTTGTAGGCTACTGTAGAGGGAGGGCTTGGTAAAGAGTCTGCCAGCAATGCAGTAGCTTCAGGAGACATGGGTTCGATCCCTGGGTCAGGAAGATCCCCTGGAGAAGGAAATGACAACCCACTCCGGTATTCTTGCCTGGAGAATCCCAGGGACAGAAGGGCCTTGTGGGCTATAGTCTGCTGCTGCTGCTGCTAAGTTGTTTCATTCGTGTCCAACTCTGTGCAACCCCATAGACAGCAGCCCACAAGGCTCCTCCATCCCTGGGATTCTCCAGGCAAGAACACTGAAGAGGGCTGCCATTTCCTTGTCCAATGTATAAAAGTGAAAAGTGAAAGTGAAGTCACTCAGTCACGTCGGACTCTTTGCAACCCCTTGGACTTTTGTCTACTTCCAGATCTCACTTACCATTATCTGCTCAAGTCTGTTGTTTCAGCAATTGTTTTTAGACTGGCTACCATTATCAGTTCTTTTCCTTCTCAGATGATTCATTCTCATTAGCATACAAAGATAGTCCAATAACTCCCATTCCAAAGAAATAAAGCCATCTCTCAACTGCTGATTCTCCTCTAGCCAAATCTTAAGGAATCTTGTCCTTTTTACACTAAATTCCCTACACACTCTTTCATCAGTCCCTGTCCATTCATTTTGTCTTGAACCTATTTCAGTTAGTAACTTTATTATTCTATCAAAACAGCCCCTGGGTGGTCTAACAATGACCTCTATTCTGATAAATACTCTGGTTGATTCTTGGTCAAACCAGCTACTCTGGTTGTTGTTGGTGGTGGTTTAGTCACTAAGTCATGTCCAACTATTGCAACCCCATGGACTCTAGCCTGCCAGACTCCTCTGTCCATGGAATTTTCCAGGCAAGAATACTGCAGCGGGTTGCCATTTCTTTCTGCAGGGAATCTTCCTGACCCAGGGATTGAACCCTGGTCTCCTGCATTGCAGGCAGATTATTTACCGACTAAGCTACAAGGGAAGTCAAATCAGCATTTGTCCCACTTTACAACGTTTCTGTTTTTCTTGCTTTTTCTTTGTCTTGAGTTTTTGTACATATATTCTTTTGGTGCTCTTTTTATAATATTAATTTTTCGATGACTGTATTCAACTCTCAAACTTTTAAATTAAAAAAAAAAAAAAACATTTAATAACTGGGACGACACAGAGGGATGGTACGGGGAGGGAGGAGGGAGGAGGGTTCAGGATGGGAAACACATGTATACCTGTGGTGGATTTGTTTTGATATATGGCAAAACCAATACAATATTGTAAAGTTAAAAAATAAAATTAAAAAAATAACATTATATAATTTTAAAGGTTACTTTCCATTTTCTGTTATTACAGAATATTGACTATATTTTTCATGTTGTACAGTATATCCTTGAGTCTCTTTTAATCAACAATGAAATCTTTGAATATTAAGGTGGTCATATTCAATTACAATTTATTGTTTACTTTATTTGTAGCCCCAGAGTAACATAAGTTAATTAAAGGGAGAAATCATGATTTTTCATCTCTTAACCCTGGGCACTTGCCCTGTGGTATTGGTGAATAATCCTTCATAAGGCTTCTCTGCTGCTGCTGCTAAGTCGCTTCAGTCGTGTCCGACTCTGTACAACCCCATAGACGGCAGCCCACCAGGCTCCTCCATCCCTGGTTTTCTCCAGGCAAGAACACTGGAGTGGGTTGCCATTTCCTTCTCCAATGCAGGAAAGTGAAAAGTGAAAGTGAAGTCGCTCAGTTGAGTCCGACTCTTAGCGACCCCATGGACCACAGCCCACCAGGCTCCCCTGTCCATGGGATTTTCCAGGCAAGAGTACTGGAGTGGGTCGCCATTGCCTTCTCCAGATGAATGTAAAGACTGTAGACTTCAGAAAAAGTGATTTCTTCTTCTGTTTTATTTTTACTTTATCATCCCAAACAAATTATCTTGTATTGGTACAAATGACATTTTCTAATTCTCTTTATGAGAGAAATAATTTTAATGTGATTGGTTACAGTGGCATAATAAGACCAACTATTTTAGGATTCAGTTTTCTAGTATACAGTGTTTTAGAATGTGAGTGATTTTTAACCAAAAATTTAGAATATAGTTCATTTATTCATTTATCTTTTGCCTAAAGTGTCACCATTTTGAGAACCTTATCATTACACAGAGGACAAAAATATCCCACCATCCATGAAATATATAATCACTGGAGGTAAATCATGCTTGCATATTGGTAATATAATGTTTGCACTTTGTTAAATGTAATCCACTAAATAATAGATAGTATGTTCATCTTGTTCTCAGGCATTCTCCACACTCCATAAAATAAGATTATTTTATGAATCTAGTATTCACTATACAAAAATACCATAAATATTTTAATGTTATTTGACCTTCAGCTGTCAAAATCAAGTTACAATGTTCCAATTATCCTGCAATATAGGCAACTCCTATGTAATATATGGGGGAAATAAGATCATTTGAGTACAAGATATTTTTGGTCTGAGCAATAGGAAGAATGGAGACTTAGCAGACTATGGGTTTAGCTGATGTGATAGGCTTGATCAGGCATTTGGTTTGGGGTATGGTAAGGCTCAGCTGCCAATAAAACACGCAAGAGATCTTGTATTGTTAATTGAATGTTAAGAATTGATGAAACTGGAGCCTATTATACAGAGTGAAGTAAGCCAGAAAGAAAAACACCAATACAGTATACTAACGCATATATATGGAATTTAGAAAGATGGTAACAATAACCCTGTGTACGAGACAGCAAAAGAGACACTGATGTATAGATCAGTCTTATGGACTTTGTGGGAGAGAGAGAGGGTGGGGAGATTTGGGAGAATGGCATTGAAACATGTATAATATCATGTATGAAACGAGTCACCAGTCCAGGTTCGATGCACGATACTGGATGCTTGGGGCTGGTGCACTGGGACGACCCAGAGGGAGGGTATGGGGAGGGAGGAGGGAGGAGGGTTCAGGATGGGGAACACAGGTATACCTGTGGCGGATTCATTTTGATATTTGGCAAAACTAATACAATATTGTAAAGTTTAAAAATAAAATAAAATTTAAAAAAAAGTTGCAGAAGTCAAGATTGATGACAAAAATTTATGTTATTATTGTTCATCTGCTTAAGATAAACATTACTAATATTCATCAATGTTTTCAGTTCTCCTCCCATCCCAATACATGGGATAAAAACACCCATACTGAGTTCAACTTTGGATATGTCCACATGACTTTCATTAGCAAAAAAAAAAAAGTGAATACAAATTATGTGTGTAACCTTTGGTTAGAAGCATTCAAGGGTCAGGAAATGATTCTGCAAGTCATCGTCCCACGTTTAAGCATACTTAGAATTTCATTCTGAAGTGGTGGCTCCTTAGACAGATGGTGAACCTCTGTCTACCTAAATTTTTGAGTATCTACCATAAGCAGAGTTGATTTATAAACCCCCATTGCATGTGTTAGATGAGAAAGAAAAATAAGAGTTTGTTGTATTGGGCCTTTTGAACTGGGACTTAATACAACTGATTAAATAATACAAATGATATTTAAAGATGTAGATTTAAATTTAATGAGACCACCAGGGATTAAGTGAAAATAAAAATAGATGAGGTTTCAAGTAGTGAATTCTGAGACACTCCAATGTTAGGAACACAACAATAAAGATAAATTGAAGTGGTGCCGACTAGCAACTAGTTGAGCAAAATGCACCTACAAAATTAATATATAATGATACAGATGATGGAGCTTATTATTTTCCTTTGCCTATTGTGTTTTCATAAAAGTTAGTGGTTCTTTACAAAAATCTTAAAATTTTTATTGAAATCTTATTCTTTCATAACTGCTCCTGACAAAAATATTAAAGAGAAATCACTTAGTTTAATAAAATTCATTACCAAAAATAGGCAATCTTTTGTTTGCCAAATGTAAATGGATTCATAATATGAATTTTCAATGTCTGACATTATTATTATTCCTAGAAAGTTGATCTTGAAGATGCAGTTGACAAAAGATAAGACAGTAAAGCAGTATGAAAATAGTCAGCATAACTTACAAGTTATGAATACTGGAGCCAGCATACTAGGGTTTATATTCTAGTTTTGCCTTTCTCAGCTGTGTAACTTGGGCATATCCTTAATCTCTGTGTCTTATTTTCTTTATGTAAAATAGAGGTAAACAATAGTATCAATCCTGTAGGGTTGCCTGAGGATAAAATAATTTATATAGATAAAGTATTTGGAGAAAAAAAATTACTCAGTATGTGCAAATTAGTTTTAGCTGTTATTCTTACATCTTGGAGATTTCCCTGATGGCTCAGATGGTAAAGAATCTGCCTGCAATGCAGGAGACCTGGGTTTCATACCTGGGCCAGGAAGATTCCCTGGAAAAGAGAATGGCAACCCACTCCACTATTCTTGCCTGCAGAATTCCATAGACAGATGAGTCTGGTGGGCTACAATCCATAGTGTTGTAGAGAGTCCAACATGACTGATTGAAAAACACTTTCACTTATGCGTTTAGGAATTAGCACAAATCCGTCTAAAATTCTAACAGCATACATTTTTTTTCTGTCTCCATGCCTATATCCATATAGATCAATATATAAAGTACTTATATACAATATATTATACAGTAAATGCTAATATGTGTTCAGAAAGTGTAGTCTAATTTTCCAGTTTGTAATATAATTTTAATAAGTTGCGTCATTCTTTATTTACAATAAAACACTTGCTTTCATTAATTTGCCTGTATTTTCCTTAATGAAATGAAATTGAATTGTTTTCTAATTATTATGTATGTCTAGACTACTTAAACATGTTTAAAAAAGCAATGAAAGCACATTATTATTTCAATGTTCTTCCAAATACAGCTAGCTTCTTAAGGTGGGGTATGTTAAAATAGTCTTTTAATTGTGTCTATTATTGCAAATAATTTGGACATTTATGAACAGAAGCCATCGATCTTAAAAATTTCAAGTGTCTTGAGATAATATGCAATTGATATTATCAGGATTTTTGGCCATGACTAGAGCAAGATATTTTCTAAACTAAATTCTTAGCTAGGCAAAAACTTAGTTAAACCACAATTTATTTAAAATTGTATAATGTGATTGCTATTTAGGGGACTATATAGGCCATGTTGATGGCATAAATAATACCTATTCTGTACAAACGGAGAATCTTCAGAAAAATAAACACAGCATACAAATTATTATTTCATAAAGAGTCCATATATTCTCAAATGTGACATTATCATGTTCAAAGTAATTATGTTAGTCTAATTACTTTTTCAATTTTCCAATTTTTACCGTAACTATATTTGAGTGCTATTTGAGAAAGGTATGATTCTATTATAGTCCATGTTTAATATACTCTTGAGACTATATTCTTCACATTTTCTAGATCATATCTGGGGAGGGAATTAGGGGTTAGAAAAACAAATTACCATATATCAATGTAATTTTGTATATCAGAGGTTGTTCTTCTGGCAAGTAAAATAGATTCAGGACTCAACCTTCATTCCAGTGCTTCTTAATTTTTTCTATGTATAGCTATTTCTTTTACCATCCAAATAGGATATTATTTACATGGGGATTACTAGAGTTTTGAGTGTTATAAATTAACTAAATTCCATATACTAATCCCTCCTAATATATGCAAGGGATGGGCCCAGTGATTTTCAAATGTGAGAAAGAAAAATTCTCCATTGTTACTCACATTTGGTGAATTAAACACATACAGGAAAACAATCTAATTGTTTTGAGAGTGATACGTTTTCTAAAGGTGACCCAGACTTAGTACCATGAGAGAGAGACTTTAGTCTAAGCAACAATGGCATTTCAATATACATAAAATCTTACGCAGCACAAGGAGTGGCAAGTAATCCACACATTATGTGCAAGACTTTAGAATTATTTCCATTTTCACATGGCCATAGTGCAAAATGGAGGACAGAGAGTAGTCACAGGTGAAATTGGAAGAGACTACCCTGGCACAAGGTAGTCATTGGGCAGTATTTTATGAAGGTCAAAAATAATCTACTGATAATAAAATGCTACCTATTATTTGAAATTAAATTTATTTTATTGTGTTTTTAAAAACATATATTTAATAAAATAATGTATGGATCATGTATGGTCATGTATGGATATGAGAGTTGGACTATAAAGAGGGCTGAGTACAGAAGAATTGATGCTTTTGAATTGTGGTGTTGAAGAAGACCCTTGAGAATCCCTTGGACTACAAGGAGATCCAACCAGTCCATCCTAAGGGAAATTGGTCCTGGGTGTTCATTGGAAGGATTGATATTAAAGCTGAAACTCTAGTATTTTGGCCACCTGATGTGAAGAGCTGACTCATTTGAAAAGACCCTGATGTTGGGAAAGATTGAAGGCAGGAGAAGAAGGGAACGACAGAGGATGAAGTGGTTAGATGGCATCACTGACTCAATGGACATGAGCTTGGGTAAACTCTGGGAGTTGGTGATGGACAGGGAGGCCTAGCATGCTGCGGTTCATGGGGTTGCAAAGAGTCAGACACGACTGAGCAACTGAACTGAACTAAATAATGGTTTTCTTGTAAAACATAAATAATAAAAAAGATATAGCCCACATATACAATATTAAGTAATTTCATTTTCCCAATCCACAAAAATATAAAAATAATATATATTCTTCTCTTATCTTTTTAAATATCCATTCAAATATATACACAATGTTTTCCTTAGGTTTAAATACATCATATTATGCTGTGTGTTTATGTGTGTCCATCTGTCTGTGGGTGTTGCTCTTTAACATGATATGTTGTTAGAAGCTTTTAAAAAGATAAATTATGTAACAGTAATAAGCATTTAGAATATAAGTTTAGCAGTTTGAGGAAGAAAGATTCGCTTTAATAATTCTTGAGGAAGAGAAACTAGTTTGAAAATGCATGTGAGAACTTCTCTTTCCCAGTGGCATAGAGTAGCTAAAGCAATACCATTGCTTAGAGCAAAACAACTACAGCATTTGCATAAAAGTTAAGCATTTTGAAGCTGTAGAGTTATGGAGGTAATGAGAACTCCAAGGATTAAGACACTGAAGAAAGGAAAACATTCAAGAGTTTATCTGATTCAGCTCCTTTTACTTTCTGCAAATATGACAGTTCAAAGTGCTGGAGGAAGGCTAATTCTTTGGGACTATAAAACCCATGAAGAATAGTTGCTAAGAATAAAGAAACCCAAGAGTTTCATATGGATACATGGGGTCCAAGGCTGTGCCCAGGTTTTCCTTCAATAACAATTGCTAGATTCTTTAATTGATAAGGTCAGGGAGTAAAAACGTATGCAATTTCTATCTATGAAAGAGTAATTGTATGAGACTCAGCCTTCCACATTAAATGACTTGAGAACTGGGTAAGATATATATACAACCATTGCATTTAGATATTTGACAACATATAGTGCAGGATTGTGATCTCTGAGAAAAGAAAAAATCAGTGAGATGAGCCTTACCATAATACTGTTTTTCTGCTTGGAGTTAATTTACTGGCCATAGCAAAGGGAGGAGAACCTGAACAGAATCCACTAATTTGGGTAAGGTGAAAAGATGTAAATTTGTTTTAAGGGAGAGTATGGCAACTATTGGAGAACGGAATGGCAAACCACTTCAGCATTCTTGCCTTGAGAACCCCATGAATTGTAAGAAAAGGCAAAAATACATGACTGAAAGATGAACCCCCCATGTCAGTAGGTGTTCAATATGCTCCTGGAGAAGAGCAGAAAAATATATCCAGAAGGAATAAAGAGGCTGAGCCAAAGTGGAAACAATACCCAGTTGTGGATATGTCTGGCAGTGAAAGTCAAGTGCTATAAGAACAATATTGCATAGGAACCTGGAGTGTTATGTCTGTGAATAAAGGTAGACTGAAAGTGGCCAAACAGGAGATTGGAGAAGGAAATGGCAACCCACTCCAGTGTTCTTGCCTGGAGAATCCCAGGGATGGGGGAGCCTGGTGGGCTGCCGTCTATGAGGTCACACAGAGTCGGACACAACTGAAGTGACTTAGCAGCAGCAAACAGGAGATGGCAAGAGTGAACATCAACATTTTAAGAATCAGTGAACTAAAATGGGTAGAAATAGGGAAATTTAATTCAGATGACCATTGTATCTACTACTGTGGACAAGAATCCCTTAGAAGAAATGGAGTAGCCCTCATAGTCAGCAAAAGGGTCCAAAATGCAGTACTTGGTTGCAATCTCAAAAGCAACAGAATGATCGCAGTTTGTTTCCAAGGCAAACCATTCAGTATCATAGTAATCTAAATCATGGCCCCAACCACTAATGATGAAGAAGATTAAGTTGAAAAGTTCTACGATGACTTACAAGACCTTCTAGTACTAACACACACACACACACACACACAAGATATCCTTTCATCACAGGGGACTGGAATGCAAAGGAAGGAAGTCAAGAGATATCTGGAGTAACAGGCAAGTTTGGCCTGGGAGTACAAAATGAAGCAGGACAAAGGCTAACAAAGTTTTTCAAAACATGCTGGCCATAGCAAACACCCTCTTCCAACAACACTGTACACATGGACATCACCATATGGCCAATATCTAATTATATTGTTTATATTCTTTGTAGCCAAAGATGGAGACGTGCTTTATGGTCATCAAAAACAGGACCATGAGCTGACTATGGCTCAGATCATGAACCCCTTATTAGTAAAATTCAGACCTTAAGTTGAATATAGAGAAAACCAGTAGGCCATTCAGGTATGACCTAAATCAAATCCCTTATGATTATATAGTGGAAGTGAGAAATAGATTTAAGGGACTAGATCTGATAGACAGAGTGCCTGATGAACTGTGGATGGAGGTTTGTGACACTGTACAGGAGACAGGGAGTAAGAACATCCCCAAGAAAAAGAAATACAAAAATGTTGTGTGAGTAGGCCTTACAAATAGCTGAGAAAAGAAGATAAGTGAAAGGCAAAGGACAAAAGGAAAGATATACCCAGTTGAATGCAGGGTTCCAGATAATAGCAGGGAGAGATAAGAAAGCCTTTTTAAGTGAACAATGCAAGGATATAGAGGAAAACAATGGAACGGGAAAGACTCTTTAAGATAATGAGAGATACCAAAGGGATATTTCATACAAAAATAGGCACAATAAAGAACAAAACCTGTATGGACCTAACAGAAGCAGAAGATGTTAAGAAAACGGAAGAATACACAGAACTATACAAAAAGATCTTAATGACCTGGATAACCATAATGGTGTGATCACTCACCTAGAGCCAAACAACACTCATTGGATTACAGAGAAAGCTAGAGAATTCCATAAAAACATCTACTTCTGCTTCATTGACTATGCTAAAGCTTTTAACTGTGTAGCTCACAAAAAAATGTGAAAACTTTTTTTTTTTTCAGTTTTATTTATTTATTAATGATTTTACTTTACAATACTGTATTGGTTTTGCCATACATTGACATGAATCTGCCATGGGTGTACATGTGTTCCCCATCCTGAATCCCCCTCCCACATCCCTCCCCATCCCATCCCTCTGGGTCATCCGAGTGCACCAGCCCCAAGCACCGTGTCTCATCCATCGAACGTGGAGTGGCGATTCGTTTCACATGTAATAACTTACATGTTTCAATGCCACTCTCCCATATCATCCCGCCCTCACCCTCCCACAGAGTCCAAAAGACTGTTCTATACATCTGTGTCTCTTTTGCAGTCTCGCATACAGGGTTATCGTTACCATCTTTCTAAATTCCATATATGTGCGTTAGTATACTGTACTGGTGTTTTTCTTTCTGGATTACTTCACTCTGTATAATAGGCTCCAGTTTCATTCACCTCATTAGAACTGATTCAAATATATTCTTTTTAATGGCTGAGTAATATTCCATTGTGTATATGTAACACAGCTTTCTTATCCATTCGTCTGCTGATGGACATCTAGGTTGCTTCTATGTCCTGGATATTATAAACAGTGCTGCAATGAACATTGGGGTACACGTGTCTCTTTCAATTCTGGTTTCCTCGGTGTGTATGCCCAGCAGTGGGTGTGCTGGGTTGTATGGCAGTTCTATTTCCAGTTTTTTAAGGAATCTCCACACTGTTCTCCATAGTGGCTGTACTAGTTTGCATTCCCACCAACAGTGTAAGAGGGTTCCCTTTTCTCCACACCCTCTCTAGCATTTATTGCTTGTAGACTTTTGGATGGCAGCCATTCTGACTGGTGTGAAATGGTACCTCATTGTGGATTTGATTTGCATTTCTCTGATAATGAGTGATGTTGAGCATCTTTTAATATGTTTGTTAGCCATCTGTATGTCTTCTTTGGAGAAATGTCTGTTTAGTTCTTTGGCCCACTTTTTGATTGGGTCATTTATTTTTCTGGAATTGAGCTGCAGGAGTTGCTTGTATATTTTTGAGACTAGTTGTTTGTCAGTTGCCTCATTTGCTTTATTTTCTCCCATTCTGAAGGCTGTCTTTTCACCTTGCTTGTAGTTTCCTTTGTTGTGCAGAAGCTTTTAATTTTAATTAGGTCCCATTTGTTTATTTTTGCTTTTATTTCCAATATTCTGGGAGGTGGGTATACAGGATCTTGCTAATCAATGAATATAGTAAAGTTGCAGGATATAAAATCAACACACAGAAATCCCTTGCATTCCTATACACTAACAATGAGAAAACAGAAAGAGAAATTAAGGAAACAATTCCATTTACCATTGCAATGAAAAGAATAAAATACTTAGGAATATATCTACCTAAAGAAACAAAAGACCTATATATAGAAAACTATAAAACACTGGTGAAAGAAATCAAAGAGGACACAAACAGATGGAGAATATCCATGTTCATGGATCAGAAGAATCAATATAGTGAAAATGAGTGTACTAGCCAAAGCAATCTATAGATTCAATGAAATCCCTATCAAGCTACCAACGGTATTTTTCAGAGAACTAAAACAAATAATTTCACAGTTTGTATGAACATGCAAAAAACCTCAAATAGCCAAAGCAGTCTTGAGAAAGAAGAATGGAACTGGAGGAATCAACCTGCCTGACTTCAGTCTCTACACAAAGACAGAAGTATAGATCAATGGAACAAAATAGAAAGCCCAGAGATAAATCCATGTACCTATGGACACCTTATCTTTGACAAAGGAGGCAAGAATATACAATGGAGAAAAGACAATATCTTTAACAAGTGTTGCTGGGAAAACTGGTCAACCACTTGTAAAAGAATGAAACTAGAACACTTTCTAACACCATACACAAAAATAAACTCAAAATGGATTAAATATCTAAACATAAGACCAGAAACTATAAAACTCCTAGAGTAAAACATAGGCAAAACATTCTCTGACATAAACCACAGCCAGATCCTCTATGACCCACCTCCCAAAATATTGGAAAACTTTTTAAAGAGAAGAGAATACTAGACAACCATACCTGCCTCCTGTGAAACCTGTACACAGGTAAAGGAGCAACTGTTAGAACTGGACTTGGAACAGCATACAGGTTCCAAATTGGGAAAGGAGTCCCTCAAGGCTGTATATTGTCACCCTGCTTATTTAACTAATATTCAGAGTACGTCATGGGAAGTGCTGGACTGAACAAAGCACAAGCTGGAATCAAGATGAAAGTGGAGAGTGAAAAAGCTGGCTTAAAACTCAACATTCAAAAAACAAACACCATGGCATCTGGTCCTATTACTTAATGGCAAATAGATGGGGAAACAATGGAAACAATGAGAGACTTTATTTTCCTGGGCTCCAAAATCACTGTGGACAGTGACTGCAGCCATGAAATTAAAGGAGTCTTGCTCCTTGGAAGAAAAACAATGATAAACCAAGACAGTGTATTAGAAATAGGCACATTCTTTTCCAACAAAGGTCCATGTTGTCAAAGTTATTATTTTTTTTCCCAGTAATCTTGTATAGATGAGAGAGTTGTACTATAAAGAAGTCTGAGTGCCAAAGAATTGAAGTTTTTGAACTGTGGAGAAGACTTAAGAGTACCTTGGACAGCAAGGAGGTAAAACCAGTCAATCCTAAAGGAAATCAACCCTGAATATTCATTGGAAGGACTAATGCTGAAGCTTAAACTTCAATACTCTGGACCTCAGATGGGAAGAGCTGACTCATTAGAAAAGTCCCTGATGCTGGTAAAGATTGAAGGCAGGAGAAGGGAATGACAGAAGATGAGATGGTTGGATGGCATCTCCAAATCAATGGACATGAGCTTGAGCAAACTCTGGGAGATGGTGAGGGACAGGGAGGCCTAGCATGCTGCAATCCATAGGGTTGTAAAGAGTTGGACACAACTGAACGACTGAACAACATGGGAACTAGAATTTTCTAAGTAGAGTCTGGAGAAGAGGGGTCTTTGCAGGAAAAGAGCTTCATAATTCTACTTAAGAGATACATAATGTTTGGCTGAATATCAAACTCAAAATGCACTAGATTGAACTTCAGGAAGCTAGGCAAAGAAAGACTACCATATAAATGACAATTAATGGGAAATTGTAAGCTGGAAAATTCACTGAACTCCCTCAGGTCTGTGAATCATTCAAACATGCTACTCAGAGTAGAGAAAGATATTTACATATATGGACATTTTATTAAATATTTTCAATGGTTTCCATCATGATAGAGGGGCTACACTATTCCTAAGATAAGGACCACTCTAAATCTAGTATCTTACAAAAGTTTAAGTCTAAGCCTCAAAAAAATGCTGCTGATTTAAAATAAGACATCAGTTAATGCATGTTATATTGATAAAATAAAAGCATTTGTTATAATTATTAGAATATATTAACATTTGTTGATTGATGTCCCTAGGACTTGGTTCTGGAGTAACAGAACCAAACACCCTAATAATGGCTGGTTTTTCAGTCTCTAAGTCGTGTCTGACTCTTGCAATCCCATGGACTGTAGCCAGGCTCTTCTGTCCATGGGATTCTCCAAGCAAGAGTACTGGACTGTGTTGCCATTTCCTTCTCCAGAGGATCTTCATGACCCAGGATTAAACCCAGGTCTCCTGAGTTGCAGACAGATTCTTTACTGACTGAACTATGAGGGAAGCAACACCCTAATAATTGTCTTTAAATAAAGATGATCCCCTAATAACTTGTTCTTTCTCTTTCTTTATGTTTCATCCATGTTTGCCCATTTTCCATTTCTTTTTTTCTCCTTTTAATCTAATATGGATGTGAGAGTTGGACTATAAAGAAAGCTGAGTACCAAAGAATTGATGCTTTTGAACCATGGCATTGGAGAAGACTCTTGAGAGTCCCTTGGACTGCAAGGAGATCCAATCAATCCATCCTAAAGGAGATCAGTTCTGGGTGTTCATTGGAAGGACTGATGTTGAAGCTGAAACTGCAATACTTTGGCCACCTGATGCAAAGAGCTGACTCATTTGAAAAGACCCTGATACTGGGAAAGACTGAGGGCAGGAGGAGAAGGGGATGACAGAGGATGAGATGGTTGGATGGCATCACCAACTCAATGGATATGAGTTTGGGTAAACTCCAGGAGTTAGTGATAGACAGGGAGGCCTGGTGTGCTGCGATTCATGGGGTCACAAAGAGTCAGACACTACTGAGTGACTGAACTGAACTGAATTGAATCTATGCTGCGATTCATGGGGTCACAAAGAGTCAGACACTACTGAGTGACTGAACTGAACTGAATTGAATCTAATAAACCAACCCTCATTTAAGACCAAAAATCCTTTCTTTAAAAATGTTCACCATAGTTACATCTTCGTACTGTTTTATAAGCTGCTCTGTTATTTTCAGAATCATAAATATCAAGTATAGCAGGGATAGCAACAGCTGGTGATCTTAACTGTTATTGTCTCTATTGCTACGATCATGAGTCCTCTGACCCTATTTTTCTCATCTCTAATCATGCAGAACTTTTGATGAATAATAATTAACAGATTGACGAATATATGAAAAGAGGTTAATGTTAGGGTGTTATTAGGCAGTGTTTACTTCCACATTAGTTAATTTTCTCTTGAAATTCAGAGAGCACAATAAATGCAACTGAAATTGTAGCTTTTATCTTTTGAATCTAGTGTGACAAATTTAGTTTTTGAAAGGTTAGAAAAACTGCATTGATATGATTTGATATTTTAAATGGTCAAAATATTATCTTTTTAGTCATTTTTCGTAGTAGCAAAGAAATGGTGGTTACTTAAAATTTGCAAATCATAGATTTTTTAGAAAAAATGAAGTATTGAGGATTCATTTTTAAACTATACATAAAATATATTAAAATTTTCTCATCTATCTCCTTATAAGTAGAATTTAAATTTGTACTAGTTATGAATTAAGATGCTTTTGAACTGTGGTGCTGGAGAAGACTCTTGAGAGTCCCTTGGACTGCAAGGAGATCCAACCAGTCCATTCTGAAGGAGATCAGCCCTGGGATTTCTTTGGAAGGAATGATGCTAAAGCTGAAACTCCAGTACTTTGGCCACCTCATGCGAAGAGTTGACTCATTGGAAAAGACTCTGATGCTGGGAGGGATTGGGGGCAGGAGGAGAAGGGGACGACAGAGGATGAGATGGCTGGATGGCATCACTGACTCGGTGGACGTGAGTCTGAGTGAACTCCGGGAGTTGGTGATGGACAGGGAGGCCTGGCATGCTGTTATTCATGGAGTCGCAAAGAGTTGGACACGACTGAGCAACTGATCTGATCTGATGAGTCAAGATACCCTTGAAACTAACACAATATTGTAAATCAACTCTGCTTCAATAAAAATAAAAGAATATCTGAGTAATAAAGTAACATAACTACACAGTATTTTTTTTTTCCAGTTAGGAATTCTAACAGTGACCTAATCAATTACTCATCCTATTTTTGTTTGCTTAGATGTTACCTATAGTGAGACCTCATTCAGTTTATGATCTTCTTTCAAGGAAATCATATTTTATTTGGGCTGCTAAGTACATTTTTACAATAAACTTAATTGTATATTTAAGAAAATATACGATCATTGAAGAAAAGAACACTGTCTTTAGTGGTATTCTGCTTTACTCAAGGAAGTCAAATATTGCATAAATAAACACCAAACAGAAAATATATTACCTCAAATCCTCAGTCAACAAAGTATTTGTTGTCTTATAATGAGCAAGTTAAATGGGTGTAATATTTTTATTTATCATTATAAAAATTAAAAGTAATCTAAGTGTGTGTGTGTTAGTTGCTTAGTTGTGTCCGATTCTCTACAGCCCCATAGACTGTAGCCCACGAGGCCCCTCCATCCATGGGATTCTCCAGGCAGGAATACTGGAGTGGGTTGCCATTTCCTTCTCCAATTTAAGTAAAAGACCTAATTTATTGTGGACAATTTAGAAGTGTGAATTACATTTTAATTCACACTTTAATTAATTTTAATTTTTGTTAACTGGAAATAATTCTTTTATAGTTATAATTCAATAAAATATGATGTCTATAAACACTACTTTCAAAAATATATAAATATAAATAGATATAAGCATGTGAATGCATACAAATGTAAAGATGAACATTGACATAGCAAGAAACATAAATGCAGAAATATATTTCCTGTTGAAAATAGAAGCCACATGCTTTGGTCTTCTGTGAAACAATGTTTTTTAAAAAACAAATTCCATCTTCAAAAATCAATTTAGCAAAAAACAAAAAAAAAAGAAAGAAAAAAATGAGTACTTTGTTTAGGTGATAAGAAAATAATACATACAATCTACCACAATAATTTATCTGTCATATACCTTCTCATACTTACAACTACTTCTAGAACTCTTTCCAAAACAGTCTCAGAATCCATTCTATAAGAGTTCTAGCTTTATTACTACTTTTAGCTCTCAGATTAACTTTCTTCCTAGTACCCGAATATCAGTTCAGTTGCTCAGTCGTGTCTGACTCTTTGCAACCCCATGAATCACAGCACACCAAGCCTCCCTGTCTATCACCAACTCCCGGAGTTCATTTAGATTCACGTCCATCGAGTTAGTGATGCCATCCAACCATCTCATCCTCTGTCATCCCCTTCTCCTCCTGCCCCCAATCCCTCCCAGCATCAGAGTCTTTTCCAATGAGTCAACTCTTTGCATGAGGTGGCCAGAGTACTGGAGTTTCAGCTTTAGCATCATTCCTTCCAAAGAAATCCCAGGGCTGATCTCCTTCAGAATGGACTGGTTGGATCTCCTTGTAGTCCAAGGGCCATCAGAAAAGTTTAAATAACTGGCTAAGAAACAGAAGAACCTTTCATGAGTGACTAGGGTGAGGGGAAAAAAGTGGGTAAAGTCAGTAGTGTCTGTGGAAGGAAGGAGAATGAGAAGGGCTGGTAAAAATCATTAAAGTATATGTATATACTTAAGATTGTTTACTGGAAAACTCAGATGTTTTCAGGAAAAACATACAATCCTAAATGTTTAAATACATTGTTTCAAGGCCGCTGCAGCTATAGAAAATTGTTCTGTTATCTGGAAGTATCTGCCATATTTCCAGCTTCAAATTCCCCCCAGTGTAGAATTATCTTATTATTGTGTCAATGTTGATGTTTCTTTCATTGCATAATTTATACCTTCTTTTCAAATAAATAGAAGAGAAGGATAAAGGGAAAACAGAAGTACAAACACTTTCTTTCCCACCAAAATGTTTTCATTCCTTTCCATGTGTGGTGTTATTTATTCCATTCTGCCTTTCAAGATGACTTGTTCCTGGCATTCTAAGTTAAAAATAAGTGGTCATTTTTACTCTCATTATATCATAGATTGATCCTTTTTTCTATAGTATTTTAGGATCAGAAATCATTTCACCCTAAGCTATTACTTTTGTCTGTATTTTCTTGGAAAGTGTTCAAATTTGCATTTTCTTAGTATGAAGGGAATTTTACAGTTGGACTTTAATTGAAAAACCTATTTAAAAATAAAATTTAAGAACAAGAATAAGAATTTAAAATTTAGAATAAGAATTTCTCTGAAGATTATACCTAGAGTATACCATTTGAATGTTTACTGAAACAGGTATGACATTTGATTGTTCCTTGACTTTTAGATTTTGCTGGTAGATTCTAATACCCCTTCCCCCCACCTCAAACTACCTCCCAGGAGATCTTATTTGGACCTCCACTGGCTGTGTTCATAGTAATACTTCCTAAGACCCACCTTGATTTCACACACCAGGATTTATGGTTCTCAGTGAGTGACCACAACGTAAAAGCCTTTCATTTATGCATATTAGTTTAAAATAAATTTTCTCATACTTGGGCCTGGTAAGAATTTTTCTGTCACTAAATTCTGAGCCATAGTTCTTGCTTATGTGAAATAACAATGACATGAAACCACTACAAAGTATATAAGAAAAAAAAAAAAGTAAGATAAATTGTTCAATAAAAAGGTTGTTTATATTATATATATATACACATATATTATCTTTCAAAGTATAATCCAGTATATAAAATTTAAGTCTGTATGGAAAATTATTACAAATGTGTACTTTCTTACTCTTCTTTGCTTCTCATAGAACATGGACACTTTGTTTTCCCAGAAAATTGAAACAGAATAGCAAAAACCAGACCTTTGTGTTTTAACTGTAAAAACATTTTATGACAAAGTTAGCCACTGTAGTATTCTGAGAATTTTCTACTAAATAGCATTACTGCCTAAAAGACACATGATGGTGGTGAATCCATCTCACCCTGATGGCGATGAATATTTATATTGCCAAATGGTTAGGCAACATATTTATTTGGCTTCAGGCTCAGTAGAATAATAAATCAAATATATTGTATGCTTTGAATTTCATTTTCATACTGATTACTAATATAAAGTTGTATAATGTCAAAATTTTGACTGCAAAAAATGTCAAGTCAATAAATTGAACTGCTCCAGCTGGGTATATTCATTTGTTAGATGATGACATAATATAAACTAATTCTAAGCTGATTTCCAAGTTCAGTGATTATAATTTGAAATAGTTTTATATTTAATGAAATTTGTATTTAATCCCATCAAACAACTGTCATCTCTTTTATTCTTTAGAAAGTCACTAAATATCTATTGCAACTTCATGGTCACATTATTTGAATATGAAATGGTAGAGATAGTCCCTAAAATATTAGATTAACCTCTGAATACACACACATACACACACACACACACGCACCATATTTTTATTATTTATTGTTATTTTGGAAATTTTGGCCCAAGAAATAATATGAAATAGAATTATCATATAAAGTATTGTATTAGTATTTTCTCACATACAGTGATTCTAATGGTGAGATGAAAATTGAAAAAAATTGACATGTAATTAAAAGTCTTTTGTATTAGAATAATTGTAAATAGTATTGATACAACAAAAGATACTAGGTAGATTAATGGAATAATTACATGATTGAAATGGTTCAAATATTGCAGTGATTATATTATTTGCTATGCAAGAAAAGAAATGGAGAAGGCAATGGCACCCCACTCCAGTACTCTTGCCTGGAAAATCCCATGGATGGAGGAGCCTGGTGGGCTGTAGTCCATGGGGTCGCTGAGGGTTGGACATGACTGAGCGACTTCACTTTCACTTTTCACTTTCATGCATTGGAGAGGGAAATGGCAACCCACTCCAGTGTTCTTGCCTGGAGAATCCCAGGGACTGGGGAGCCTGGTGGGCTGCCGTCTATGGGGTCTCACAGAGTTGGACATGACTGAAGAGACTTAGCAGCAGCATGCAAGAAAAGAAATAGAAACAAAGAAATACAATTATCAAAGATTCCTTTTCTTTATATGACCAGTAAAGTCTTAGATTTTGTATCTTGTTATCTAAGAAGTACAAAGGATTTGTAACTATATATATGCCTACTCTTCGGTTACTTTATTCAAAGGAGAGAGTAAATGACTTACAAACCTATGCATTAAAACAAAGAAAAATAACTTGAAAATATGTATGTATGTGTGTGTATTTGCATGTGTGCTCAGTTGCTCAATCATGTCTGGCTCTCTGTGGCCCCATGGACTGCAATTTGCCAGACTGCTCTGTCCATGGAATTTTCCAGGCAAGAATATTGGAGTGGGTTGCCTTTTTCCACTCCATGGGATCTTCAGGACCCAGGGATCAAACTTGTGTCTTTTGTGTGTCCTCCATTGACAGGCAGATTCCTTACCACTATCGCCACCTGGGAAGCCCCCAAAATATGTGAATGAATGCTAAGGCATTTCAGGAATCATCATCATCATAGCTTTTGTTAAAGAACTGTCACCTATCCATAACCAAAATACCACTTTTGTGGGGATATATGATAGTCATACAATGATTTATTTCACCTACTAAATGGCTTCTTCCTTATTGTTCCAGTCATGCTATTCTATTAATCAAGTGCATATTCTAGATCTTCAGCTTTGAGGTATGTAATTGCTATAATATTCAGTGTATTTATTGGTTCTAGACAGTACCTATTCAGATTCAATTTTTTCAATTATCTTATCAAAAGTTGATAATAAACTGTTCTCAAACTACATATTAATATTCAAACTAATTTCATCAACTTATAAAGCCAATACCAAATAGCTGTCTTCTTTTATATAAACTGAACCTTCTCTCTCTACTGCCCCACAAAGATGAACATCCTCTAAATCTAACAAAAGATTATTTGTTATATCAAGATCCTCATAAAGATTCATAGCAATTTCTGTTGAAACAACTTTCTGCAAAATATGAATCATTGTAATAGCAACATATTAATTGATGATTGATATGCAACCAAGGGCTTCTCTGGTGGCTCAGCAGTAAGGAATCTGCCTTCCAATTTAAGAGGTGTATTTTGATCCCTGGGTAGAGAAGATCCCGTGGAGAAGGAAATGGTGACCCACTCCAGCATTCTTGCTTGGGAAATCCAATAGATAGAGGAGCTTGAGGGTTACGGTCCATGGTGTCACAAAAGTTGGACATGACTTAGAGACTAATCCATCACTACCACTTTGCAAGCAAAGGCTGGGTACTTTGTAAGGTAGGTACTTACCTTTTGTGTGAATAAACTTATTTTTCAATCAATAGAGTCGGTTAAGTAGTGAACCAGGAATTTGCTTTGCTATGCTGCAGCATATATTTCTTCAAGTACTTCTTCAGGAAAGTAAAATGTGTCACCTAAGACTTGCTGAAATCAGTGGATGTAAACCATTGTGGCGATTTTCAAATATATCTGCTTACATTTTACTTTGTCTTGTTATTCTTTCACTCAACTTTCCTTTCTTAAGGAATCTTCTCTCAAAATTCTGTTCTTTTTTTTTTTTTCTTTTCTAAACTTTATTGCTGTGTTTTTTTAAATTTTTTTACTATTATTATTTTTTGAATGGAATAGAAAGCCATGGTACATATACACAATGGAGTATTACTCAGTCATTAAAAAGAATACATTTGAATCAGTACTAATGAGGTGGATGAAACTGGAGCCTATTATACAGAGTGAAGTAAGCCAGAAAGAAAAACACAAAATTCTGTTCTCATTGCATCTTCTTAACTAGGATTTTAGTATAATGCTTTAGGAATCTCAATAAACAGTGTTCATTACCTATACTGATATCTGTAATGTTTTCACTAAGGCTCATAACTAAGATGTTTATGGTACTATTGCAAGTCATGTATGACTACTGAACTTGAGGGGTCCTTAGATATTAACACTCATGTGAAATGCTGGGCTGGATGAATCACAAGCTGGAATCAGTTGCTGGAAAAAATATCAACAACCTCAGATATGCAGGTGATACCACTTTCATGTCAGAAATTGAAGAGGAACTAAAGAGCCTCTTGATGAGGGTCAAAGAGGAAAGTAAAATGTTGGCTTAACACTCAACATTCAGAAAACAAATATACTGGCCTCTAGTATCATCACTTCATGGCAAATAGATAGGGAAACAGAGGAAACAGTGAGAGACTATTTTTTGGGCTCCAAAATCCCTGCAGATAGTGACTGCAGCCATGAAATTAAAAGACGCTTGCTCCTTGGGAAAAAAGCTATGACAAACCTAGACAGCATATTGAAAAGCAGAGACATTACTTTGCTGACAAAGGTCTGTCTAGTCAAAGCTATGGTTTTTCCAGTGGTCATGTGTGGATGTGAGATTTGGATCATAAAAAAGGCTGAACACTGAAGAATTATGCTTTTGAACTGTGGTGTTGGAGAAGACTTTTGAGAGTCCCTTGGACTGCAAGATCAAGCCAGTCAAACCTAAAGGGAATTAACCCTATATTCATTGGAAAGACTGATGCTGAACTTGAAGCTCCAATATTTTGGCCACCTGATGTGAAGAGCTGACCCATTGGAAAAGACCCTGATGGTGGGAAAAAAATTGTAGGCAAAGGAGAAGGGGACAGCAGAGGATGAGATGATTAAATAGCATCACAGATGCAATTGATGTGAATTTGAGAAACTCTAGGAAATAGTGAAGGACACAGAAGAATGTCATGCTGCAGTCCATGGAGTCACAAAGAATCAGACATAATTTGGCAACTGTATAGTAACAAAGTATTGATACATCATACCAGCGACAGAATTTGAAGCTAATGTTATGGACTGTGAGATGAATTGGAGAAGAAATGCCTTTCATGTTTAAGACTGTTAAAATCACAATGTATTTTAAGAGTTTCACATTGAAGGCAGATTATTTACCAGCTGAACCACAAAGGAAGCCCTTTAAAATATATAGCATGTACAAAAAGTGGAAACTAAATATGTGAATTTTTTAATTGCATTATGATCAATGTAACCAATCTAATGATCTAAATTGTTAGTGCATTTTATTTAAATGAATTGAAAAATTTTAATTTTACTTGGATTCATTTAAAGCTATATGTAACACTAACAATTATTATCTTTTTTGAAGAGAATTATTATAATTTTGTTTATTTATTTACAGACAGTAGTTGATTTTCGTTGCTGCATGGGCTTTTCTCTAGTTGTGGCATGTGGGTGCTACTCTCTAGCTGAGGTACACAGGCTTCTCAATGTAATGACTTCTATTTTTGAGGGAGCACAGGCTTTAGGGCAACTGGCCCTCAGTACCTGTGGCATGTGGGCTCAGTAGTTGCAGCTCCTGGAGCTCTAGAGCACAGACTCAGTAGTTGTGATGCATGGGTTTAGTTACTCTGTGCTGTATGAGATTCTTCTGGATCAGGGTTCAAACCTGTGTCTCCTGCATTGACAGGCAGATTCTTTACCACTGAGTCCCCAGGGAAGCCCATCTTGGGATTTTTTGTAAGTACCAAAATAAGGTGGAGATGATTGAGTTTTAGCTAATCAGAAGTATCTTACTGATAGTATTCAGCATGTTGTTTTGCCTCACCAAGAGTCTCAGAACCCATTTTATTACAGGTACAAAAAATTCAATACAATGGCTTAAGCAAAAATATAGTCTATTGATTCGCATAAAAAAGTCAATCAGTAATCATGACTTCAGACATGATGTGGTACAGGGCCAAATCAATGTCATCAGTTGCATTGTTTGGCTTTCTTTCCATAATGCTGCTTCTACTCTTAAGCTCTGAGTGGTGATCCCAGAAACTTCCAGCTAAGCAATGAGAGAAAAAGTAACATCAGGATTTAGTTTTCTTTTTCTTCATGATCTGTCTTGAGTCATCTCCTTCTCAACTGTACTATCTCTGTGACAGTGATAGAGTAGGTTAATTGGCTTAGCAAACTTGCTACATCCCTGGGGTTTTGGATGGAGCCAAGTTTCTAGAAAATGCATGGAATATGAGTATGATTGCCATTAGGAAAGGAAACTAATTTCACAATAGAAAACAAATTAAATAAGATGAAAACACAAATTCACCAAACAAACAAAACAAAAACCTTTGAATGTCTACGATAGGTCTTACTGAGACCTATAAGGGGCTTCCCTGGTGGCTCAGCTGGTAATAACTCCGCCTGCAATGCAGGAGACCTAGATTCCGTCCCTAGGTTGGGAAGATCCCTTGGGAGAGAGAATGACAATCCACTCCAGTATTCTTGCCTGGAGACTTCCCATGGACAGAGGAGCCTGGTGGGCTACAGTCCGTGGGGATGCGAAGAGTTGGACATGACTGAGCAACTAAGCATGCACACAAGACCTATAAGAACTATATTCTAACTTTCCTCCTCCTCTCTTTTTGTAGCAATCGTGTTTAGATTTTTCATATTCACTTATATGACTTGTAATATTTTCCCACAATTCTGTGAAATATCTCTTCTATTTTTGTAGTATAAAATTTTGATTATTAATGTAAGAATATCAATAAGAATAAATAATTTGTTTTCCTAAGATGATTTAGGATCACTTCCATTTATTTTTTGGTATAGCATACAAAATCATTATACCAATGATGAAATGCCAAACAAGAAGTTATACATAAAAGGTAATTTTTATAAAATTAAGAAAATGTGCAATAAAACAAATCTGCTCCTTTTTAAAAGGTAAAATAAGAAACAAAAATAATTTTGATTGAGATAACACTTCTTTTTGTACAATTTTGTTTTGGTTCTTGGGCAACAAGAAGAAGTTGAAACTCAGGGATGAGACATTCTTCCCAAAATTTGTCTCATGAATCAGCATCTTTAGGACAGACCTGTTTCGGTACAACCTCACTCCCAACAGCTTTGAATGACAGCATAACTGAATACTCTGCACTGATAACATTTAGCTGTCTGTCCTCATATCATTGCATGATTCTAGTGTCCAAATATCTTTGATTTAGCTTGCTTTGTCTTTGCTTATAGTTGCTTTGCAAAGATTTCTGCTATTTTTGTACTCTGATTTCACTCCCCTTTTCTTTCTCTTTATATTCCTGGGAATAATCCATCTAATATTTCCCCAGCCATTAAAATTTTGAATATATACCTTTGCTTTAAAAATAGCTTTTTAATATAAAAGCATTTAATGAAACATGAAGGAATAGAGAATGATTATTTGACTAATGACAGTGAACATGTCTTGCTGGAATCTTAAAGAGTTTTTTACTTGTCATTTTAATGCAGTCCATGGAATTATAAAGTTTCCTCTAAAACAATGTTTTTCCACATAGTGTCAGTCTTTATTTTTTGGGGCTCCAAAATCACTGCAGATGGTGATTGCAGCCGTGAAATTAAAAGACGCTTACTCCTTGGAAGGAAAGTTATGACCAACCTAGATAGCATATTCAAAAGCAGAGACATTACTTTGGCAACAAAGGTCCGTCTAGTCAAGGCTATGGTTTTTCCTGTGGTCATGTATGGATGTGAGAGTTGGACTGTGAAGAAAGCTGAGCACTGAAGAATTGATGCTTTTGAACTATGGTGCTGGAGAAGACTCTTGAGAGTCCCTTGGACTGCAAGGAGATCCAACCAGTCCATCCTAAAGGAGACCAGTCCTGGGTGTTCTTTGGAAGGACTGATGCTGAGGCTGAAATTCCAATACTTTGGCCACCTCATGCAAAGAGTTGACTCATTGGAAAAGACCCTGATGCTAGGAGAGATTGGGAGCAGAAGGAGAAGGGGACAACAGAGGATGAGATGGCTAGATGGCATCACCAACTCGATGCACATGAGTTTGGGTGGACTCTGGGAGTTGGTGATGGACAGGGAGGCCTTGCATGCTGCGATTCATGGGGTCACAAAGAGTCAGACATGACTGAATGACTGAACTGAACTGAACTGATGGGCAAAAATGACATGTAGTGTCACTTTTAACTGAAAGAAAAATCCCAATCTGGTGCCAACTCCATCCTTTAAGTTATGCCAAATGATTCGCAAGCACAATAAGTATAAATTGACATTGTTAAGAACACTGAATTGAAACTTGAAATGTTAGCAAAAAGAATTAATTTGAATCACATTACTAACACTTAATAAGAATGGAAGAAATAATACTGTAAGACCTCTGAAGTAAAGAAATAATTATTTCATAATTGCTCATTTCAATGATATAAATGGTATGTTATAGAGAAAAAAGAAGTCTACTTGAATGATGTGACACCCTGGAATCTTTTTCAAAGCTTATTTTACTTAGTATTCTGACATTTTAATTTTACTTTTTTACACTAAACCACATTTCAATTTAAGCGTTTGGTCAAATCTAGAAAGTGTGGAAATAATTAATTCTGAGAGACAAGAAAATTCAGTAAGATATTTTCAGGGGAAAAAAAAAAAATCAGGTAGCCTGTCCAATCTACTGTATTAAATAAGGACTATTTGTGAGACCAACACTTAATCAAAGCTGCAGATCCAAGAAGCTTGGCATGGGATGAGGGTGGTGAAGAGAAAGGGCTTAAAGTAGATGCTCAAAAACTATAAGTGTGAAATCAGTGGGCCAGAGGAACTTCAGAAAATAGGATATAAGTTATAATTCAAGATGACTCCAGGAATCACAAGACCAAGAAATAATTTGAAATTATGTTGCATTGTGCAGCTTTGTACTTGTAAATAACTCTCTGTTGAAAATAAGTTATATGAGTATACATAGTTCTTCTGAATTCCAACTTAACTCATAGAATCTTCTAAGACAGAGTAAGTTACATTCCTTTGGGATAATAATAACATCTGTAATAGTGCTGTACCTGTCCTATAAAAATGTTTTTGATTAATCAATTCATATGAGCACATCTGTCACATATAATCATTTCATTTTCACCTGTTTTCTCTGCTGATAATGTTAAGAGGATTACTATCCTGAAAATCCCAAGACAAGGTAAATTACTTATTCTGTCTTGAGACAGAATAATTTAGTTTTTTAAAAATATTGTTTTTTTAAGTTATTATAAAACATATATGCTCAATATTAACAATTAAGAGGGAAAGTCACAAACAATCCCACCATCCATAAACAAGCACTTTAAGATTTCCATGGGCTTTTATTTATTTATTTGGTTATTGTTTACATGCATAGGTAGGTAGGTAGATAGATCATGGGCAGATAAAGACAGAATTATAGCATTTGAGAGCAAACAGTTGTAGTGTATTTATATAGTCCTGAATAATGTCCTGATCACAACTACCTATTCCTAAGAGGTTATTGAAAGAAATATATATGCATGGGAAAATATAAAACAAATAAGTGTTTTATTATTTGGTGGACTTTGAGGTTCATAGAGAATTGTAGCCTGAGTATGATCTTTGTCCGCTCATAAACCCCTGTCCATATTACACACTACATTCTTATTTGCTACATAATGATCCTTTACTCATGTTAATATTTCTTGTTGTGAAAAGATGTTCCATTGTGTATTAAAAACTCCTGGTTGATGGATATTTATGTCATCTCCCAGTTTACACTTTTATAAGGTTTTGATGAACATTCTTGTACATATATATTTAATCATGTGATTTTTCAACATGGAATAAATCTTTAAAAGATTAATTATGAGTACATATACTGTCCTTATTAAAATTTTGGTTCATATCGCAAAACTAATTTCCTCAAAACTCAAATCAACTTATGCTTGTATCAAATTCTACCAAGTATTCAAACTAGATTAAATGTTGTTTTAAACTCTTCCAAAAAATTGAAGAGGAAGGAAAGCCTTCAAACTGTTTTATGAACCAACCTTACCCTGATATCAAAACCAGAAAAAGACACTATAAAAATACTCAGATTACTGGCCATCATAGCCATGATGAACATAGAAGACAAAATTTTCAATAAAATATTAGCAAAACAAAGACAGTACAGTAAAAGTGTACAATCAAGTAAGACTCATTCCAGGGATGAGCAATCAACATGATACATCACATTAACAAGATAAAGTATAAAGATAATATGATCATCTCCATACATTATAATTATATATTATATATTATACTATATTTGATATATAAATATATCATATATAATATTATGTTATAATAATTAGCTGTGCTGTGTTGTTCAGTCATGTCCGACTTTGTGACCTCATGGACTATAGCCCGCCAGGCTCCTCTGTCCATGGGGATTCTTCATACTGGAGTGGGTTGCCATGCCCTCCTCCTCCAGCGGATCTTCCCAAACCAAGGATCCAACCACCACCAGGGAAGCCCATGAATACTGCAGTGGTTAGCCTATTCCTTCTCCATGGAATCTTCCCGACCCAGGAATCAAACCAGTGTCTCCTGCATTGCAGGTGCATTCCTTACCACCTGAGCTACCAGGGAAACCCATAATAATTAGCTACAATTGCTATTCTGCTTTCCCTGAGTTAATGCTTCAGGTCAAGTGGAAAGGTAAGTACAGACACTTGGAGAAAGACATTTGATTTACAAGGTAAACCCAGGAGTTTATGGAATTTGTTCAGTTGATTAAGTCTTAGAAACAGAACATAGTTGAGGAAAATATGCAGCAGGTTAGTCTCATCAATCTGCTTTTTAGAATTCTGTTAATAGTAGCCTTAGTTAAATGTTGTATGAGACAAAATAATTAAGTTTTATCCCAGTATTTTTCCATCAGATTACTCAGAATGGCCAATGGAGTGGGATAGAACTGGGAAAATTTCAGAATTCAGTAGAAATGAGTGGTGGATGTTTTTGGGAAACAGTCATTGAAATATCTTTTGCATTTCTGCACATCTTGCAAGAGACAATGTTTCTAGTTGGATCAGAGGACAGCTCTCTTTACTGTCAAGTACAGAGGAGAATGCCTCATAAGGAGAATGCCTCTGAAGCAAAGGCTAGACATATTTCCTAAATTACTCATTATAAAATGCTCATGTGTCTAAGTCTTGACAGTTCTCTGCTGTAACACAATGCCTTCTTCCTAGTTCTCAGTGGAAAATGTGATTCAGAAAAATGGTGCAAATATCTATTGCAATTACTGTGTGCATTAAAGTGTGTTTTGTTTTTAAAGCCAAACTCCCAAGTCTTCTCCTAACATCCATGCACCTGTGGCAGGGTAAGATAAACTAGTTTGCAGGTCTGCAAAACTTCAGTTCTGCCACAGTTTGTAACTGTGGCGTAATAATGAAATCAGAATAAGGACTTTGTATAGGTGGTAGTCACATATCTGTGGAGGGAGTGCAAACCAGGTAGCCAGTCCTGATGTCTCTGAGGGGTATATGATGTGGCTGGATGTGGGACTGTTGGCAAAAATTTCTGCACAAAGAGTTAATTTCTAGAGAATGGCTCAGTTACTTAGGTGAGGAAATGCTGCTATGATGGAGATAACAGGAACAAGGAACAATAGAAAGGATCATGCCCTTTTCTTTTCCTCTAAACACCCCATCTACTGGTGTACATACAATTGTCAAAGTCTAATATGGAATCAGTTGCCAAAGCAGAAATGTAGTTTGCAGAATCTCTGCCCAGCATCACAAAACAGAGTAGTTTGGAACTATGAGAAAACACTTTAGCAACTGGCATAGTTTATCCTTTTGACTATTCAGCTTTCATATATCCCATATGCTTATAACTGAATTCATTAACAAGAACAAATAACTCTATGCTTTCTCCCAACAAGGTACAACTATTCTTTGGATGGATGCGTGTTTTTATATTATCCAAAATTAGAAAACATAATGTCTTTCTATGAGGTTCTAAGCTGAAACTTTAAACTAATATCATTTAATAATTCCCTAGTAAGTTCATTTGCATGATAATTTTATTTTTTCATGGCAAGCATCAAGTTCCGAGGATCTTTATATCATCCTTAACAGCACTCCCTGTAGTTGAGTCCTTCTAGTTAGCACTGTCTCTAATTTCTGCATCATTTTTAGATGCAGCAATTTGGGCAGAGGGTTGATTGAGGTGAACTACTCTTTATTCTGCACTCGGGGAGTCACTGCAGGTTGCATGCATCCTGGTGCAGGGATTAATTCTGTTCCTGGCCTTGGGACTCTGCAATAATATATACTCAAGAGTTAGACTAATACCTTTCCTTAGATCTTAACGTATCTATTTCTTTCATCAGGAAAAAGAACAAGTTTCCTTTTATAAATTCCATATTGATCTCTGAATTAATTTCTAACTGAACACCTCCACCAGGACTTCCCTCATAGCTCAGTCAGTAATGAATTCTCCTGCAATGCAGGAGACCCAGGGTTGATTCCTGGGTGGGGAAGATCCTCTGGAGAAAGAAATGGAAACCCACTCCAGTATTCTCACCTGAAAAATCCCAGGAACAGAAGAGCCTGGCAGTCTACAGTCCATGGGGTTGCAAGAGTTGGACACAATATAGTGACTAAACCACAACCAAATTATATAGAGAAGTGAGAAATAGATTTAAGGGCCTAGATCTGATTGATAGAGTGCCTGATGAACTATGGACTGAGGTTCATGACATTGTACAGGAGACAGGGATCAAGATTATCCCCATGGAAGAGAAATGCAAAAAGCAAAATGGCTGTCTGGGTAGGCCTTACAAATAGCTGTGAAAAGAAGAGAAGTGAAAAGCAAAGGAGAAAAGGAAAGATATAAGCATCTGAATGCAGAGTTCCAAAAAACAGCAAGAAGAGATAAGAAAGCCTTCCTCAGCGATCAATGCAAAAAAATTAAGGAAAACAACAGAATGGGGAAGACTAGAGATCTCTTCAAGAAAATTAGAGATACCAAGGGAACATTTCATGCAAACATGGGCTCGATAAAGGACAGAAATGGTATGGACCTAACAGAAGCAGAAGATATTAAGAAGAGGTGGCAAGAATACACAGAAGAATTGTACAAAAAAGGGCTTAACGACCCAGATAATCATGATGGTGTGATCACTGACCTAGAGCCAGACATCCTGGAATGCGAAGTCAAGTGGGCCTTAGAAAGCATCACTATGAACAAAGCTAGTGGAGGTGATAGAATTCCAGTTGAGCTATTTCAAGTCCTGAAAGATGATGCTGTGAAAGTGCTGCTCTCAATATGCCAGCAAATCTGGAAAACTCAGCAGTGGCCACAGGACTGGAAAAGGTCAGTTTTCATTCCAATCCCAAAGAAAGGCAATGCCAAAGAATGCTCAAACTACCACACAATTGCACTCATCTCACATGCTAGTAAAGTAATGCTCAAAATTCTCCAAGCCAGGCTTCAGCAATATATGAACCGTGAACTTCCTGATGTTCAAGCTGGTTTTAGAAAAGGCAGAGGAACCAGAGATCAAATTGCCAACATCCGCTAGATCATGGAAAAAGCTAGAGAGTTCCAGGAAAACATCTCTTTCTGTTTTATTGACTATGCCAAAGCCTTTGACTGTGTGGATCAAAATAAACTGTGGAAAATTCTGAAAGAGATGGGAATACCAGACCACCTGACCTGCCTCTTGAGAAATTTGTATGCAGGTCAGGAAGCAACAGTTAGAACTGGACATGGAACAACAGACTGGTTCCAAATAGGAAAAGGAGTACCTCAAGGCTGTATATTGTCACCCTGCTCATTTAACTTCTATGCAGAGTACATCATGAGAAACGCTGGACTGGAAGAAACACAAGCTGGAATCAAGATTGCCAGGAGAAATATCAATAACCTCAGATATGCAGATGACACCACCCTTATGGCAGAAAGTGAAGAGGAACTCAAAAGCCTCCTGATGAAAGTGAAAGTGGAGAGTGAAAAATTTGGCTTAAAGCTCAACAGTCAGAAAACGAAGATCATGGCATCTGGTCCCATCACTTCATGGGAAATAGATGGGGAAACAGTGGAAACAGTGTCAGACTTTATTTTTCTGGGCGCCAAAATCACCTCAGATGGTGACTGCATCCATGAAATAAAAAGACACTTACTCCTTGGAAGGAAAGTTATGACTAACCTAGATAGCGTTTTGAAAAGCAGAGACATTAGTTTGCCAACAAAGGTTCGTCTAGTCAAGGCTATGGTTTTTCCTGTGGTCATGTACAGATGTGAGAGTTGGACTGTGTAGAAGGCTGAGTGCCGAAGAATTGATGTTTTTGAACTGTGGTGTTGGAGAAGACTCTTGAGAGTCCCTTGGAGTGCAAGGAGATCCAACCAGTCCATTCTGAAGGAGATCAGCCCTGGGATTTCTTTGGAAGGAATGATGTTAAAGCTGAAACTCCAGTACTTTGGCCACCTCTTGCGAAGAGTTGACTCATTGGAAAAGACTCTCATGCTGGGAGGGATTGGGGGCAGGAGGAGAAGGGGACGACAGAGGATGAGATGGCTGGATGGCATCACTGACTCGATGGACGTGAGATTGAGTGAACTCCGGGAGTTTGTGATGGACAGGGAGGCCTGGCGTGCTGTGATTCATGGGGTCGCAAAGCGTCGGACACCACTGAGTGACTGAACTGAACTGAACTGAACTGAGCACTATCCACTTACTTTATAATGTATTCCTGGGATTGTTTTTTGGGTTTGATTACAAAGTTACTTCTTATCCTTTTTCTCTCTCTACATCAGCAGATAACCTCTCAGAGGGAGAGAGTCCATGATTGATAGCAGTACCCAAGCTTCCTACACCCTAAATTTTCTGACACAAAAGTGTCCTCTTTCTTATCAGACACATAGTTCAATGTGTACTAATTTTCAACAGCTTGAATTAAATATGTTTCCTTTAGCCAGTGGGTCTGACTATTATCCAGTTCCTCCTCAGTCCTCACTACAAATTCTTAGAGTAACCCAACTGGCACAGTGGGTTAAATTAAACAACAGTGTATGTTTTATGTTTGGGGACTGACACACACTGAAAGTTCTATTTTGATTGATATTGATTTAACTTAGCTCATTACAAAGTCAGTAAGCAAAAGAGCAGTACAAAATCATGGATAAAAGGAAGAGAATGGGGTTCCCTACTGTTTCATTTGTTGCTTAAAGTGAAATGAGAAATCTATCAGACAAATAAGGGCAGACTTAACACAGGTAAACAGTGGTATGCTTCAGTAACACAAAAGGTATTTTTTTTGCTTTTCTGAACTCAGGCATTTCCATATTTTCTTTCTAACCAAAACATTAAATCCACTCAAGTATTCAGAGTAATGGGATTTTGCCTTATGTATGATTCATAAAATTAGATTCTAATTTTTTTTTCAGTAAAAACTACCTAGTTTTGTTTATTCTGCATTTAATTGCAAATTTTTGCTACACAATCTGATGATGGAAAATTTTTCTTTTCTCTGTTTTTACATTATTTTCATAATGTTTATGTTTACATCCTTATTTTTAAAATATCTGATTAATGTGCCAATTACCTTAATTGTTGCACAGAATTCCTTCTGAATCTGTAATTAATTTATAACAAATAAACTAATCCATTGAAAGTTTAGAAATAGAAGACAATCCTTATATCTTTAATGTCTAAATATATAAATTCAAAATGAGAGAGATGAAGTACCTGAGCTAATTATTTCAGTCAAATATTGATAAGTCTATACTTCTAATGACATTCAATGACTATTTAATCTTTTGTCTTCTAACCTGAAATAGATAAGCTTTCACTTTAAGTTTCCAAATCTCTTAGTCTGTGTTGACAGAGCTAAAAAACTAGTTGTAAACAAGGGAGGTGGGAGGGGGTTCAGGATTGGGAACACATGTACACCCATGGCAGATTCATGTTGATGTATGGCAAAACCAATACAATATTGTAAAGTAATTAGCCTCTAATTAAAATAAATAAATTTAAATTAAAAAAAGAATATTTATACATGTTTATGGATTTGCATTTGGTGATTTTGATTTATACATAAAGTTAACCTTTGATTTCCTTCTGTAAACTTTTTTAAATGTACATTTTGGAGTATTGTCATGGGAAAAAATATATATAGTATGTATGTTTGTAAGTGTGATTATGTCTGCAGCATTTGTATAATTCTAAGATACTATAATAATTGTTAAATAATTCTAAATCTCAATGAATTTATAACACAAAAATTTTTTAAATGTTTATGCTGAAATATATTAACATCATTTTCCTGTGGCCAGTGTACAGTGTGATATTTGCCTTTCCTACTAAAACCTCAAAACAATTCTGCTCTTAGAGAAAAACTTATTGACTTTCTGAGTAGAGCTAATAAGTTTCAAGTTGAACTTTGATAATGGCAAAATTTTATAGAAATATTTTAACATGCTTTTAAAATATGATTTATAAAATATTTTTAAAAACATTATTTTAATTGGATTTTTAAAATGTTTTTAGCATACTTTACAGTAAAATTCCAAAAGAACCAAAGATTACTTTTCATGAATGTCATTTTTTGTTTATGTGGATCATAGCAAACTGTGGAAAATTCTTAGATGGGAATACCAGGCCACCTTACCTGCCTCCTGCAAAACCTGTGTGCAGGTCAAGAAGCAACAGTTAGAACTGGACATGGAAAAATAGACTGATTCAAAATTGGGAAAGGAGTAAGTCAAGTACAGTATTGTCACCCTGCTTATTTAACTTCTATGCAGAGTACATCATGAGAAATGCTGGACTGGATGAAGCACAAGCTGGAATCAAGATTGCAGGGAGAAATATCAATAGCCTCAGATATGCATATGACACCACCCTTATGACAAAAAGAGAAGAGGAACCAAAGAGCCTCTTGATAAAGGTGAAAGAGGAGAGTGAAAAAGCTGGCTTAAAACTCAACATTAAAAAAGCCAAGATCATGGAATCTGGCCCCATCACTTATGGCAAATAGATGGGGAAAAGATGGAAGGACCAATGCTGAAGCTTGAAGCTTTAATACTTTGGCCATGTATTGGGAAGAACTGACTCATTGGAAAGTGCCCTGATGCTGGGAAAGATTGAAGGGAGGAAGAGAAGGGGACGACAGGATGAGATGGTTGGATTGCATCACCAACTCAATGGACATGAGTTTGAGTAAGCTCTGGGAGTTGGAGATGGACAGGGAAGCCTGGCATGCTGCAGTCTGTGGGGTCACAAAGAGTCAGACATACCTGAGAGATTTAACACTTTGATTTTTCATCTTGGCTGAGCCTAAATCATATGCAACACTACATACAATGAAGAAGTAGCCCCTAACACACACATGCACACAAACAGAGAAATATTTTGCTCTATGTTCAAAGAAATGAAAACAAAGATTGACAGCTGCTTTCTTCTTACTATGGAATTACTGGCAATAGTTGAGTTTTGACTTAAATATCTTAGCAAAAGTGATATTAAAATTTTAATTCTAAGCTCAGATAAAATAATAATAAGTTGAGAGAACAGAAAATTTCATCAGATAGGAAAGAAAAAAAAAAATACCTATCATGTACTTTCTGAAAAAAATTTACTTTGAGCATGAACTCTCAATGTGCTGTGCTTAGTTGCTCAGTCTTGTCTAACTCTGCCACTCCATGAACTGTAGTCTGCCAAGCTCCTGTGTCCATGGGATTCTCCAGGCAAGAATACTGGAGTGGGTGGCCATGCCATCCTCCAGGGGATCTTCCCAACCCAGGGATCACACCCAGGTTTCCCACATTGCAGGCAGATTCTTTACCAGCTGAGCCACAAGGAATCCCAAGAATACTGGAGTGGATAGCCTATCCCTTCTCCAGGGGATCTTTCCGAACCAGGAATTGAACCAGAGTCTCCTTCATGCAGATGGATTCTTTACCAGCTGAGCCACAAGGGAAGCCCAGGGCATAAATGACTTCTAATATATATATATGAATTAAAGAATAGCTGAGAGATAGTAGGAATTTGAAAGAGAAGAAACCAAACAGATTATATATGAAAAGGGGAAACAATTTCAGATATAGATGTTCAAACATTATAAATAAACCATGCAAATTTTTATAAAAATATAAAAAACTTTATAATTAGATGATGTTCTGGCAAATTAAATTAGCAAAACTTAAGAAGATGCAGAAAACCTGTATTTTCCAATTATTAGAGAAATTAAGGGAAGATATTAAAATAAATACAACTATCTCCCATCTTGAAGAAATAACTAGATTTTTTTTGGGGGGTGGGATATGTTCTACTAAGAATGCTAATAGGAAATAATGTTCATGTTATATATTTATTTTCAAAGAATGGAAATGATGCAGTATCATCTAGTTCATTGTTCCATAGCAAGAAAGGAAAGACATAAAACATTAAAATAGAAGCCACTTTCTCCTATGTGCTATACTTAGTCACTCAGTCTTGTCCTACCCATGGACTCTAGCCCATCAGGCTCCTCCATCCATGGGGATTCTCCAGGCAAGAATACTGGAGAGGGTTGCCAGTCTCTCATCCTGGGGATCTTCCCAACCCAGGGATCAAACCCAGTTCTCCTGCATTGCAGGCAGATTCTTTACCATCTGAGCCACCAGGGAGGCCCAAGAATACTGAATTGGGTAGCCTATCCTATTTCCAGGGGAACTTCCCAACTCAGGAATTGAATCAGAGTCTCCTGCATTGCAGGTGGATTCTTTACCAGCTGAGCTACCCGGGAAGCCCTCTCTCCTACGTATGTAGTTGTAAAAAATGTTTAAAGTAAGCCATTGGAAATTTTAATTCATTAAAAGTATATTAATAAAAGTATGTATTTTATTCAAGAATATAAGCAATACATTAAATTGTAACAACAAATACAACAAAGAAAACTGTGAAAACAACTTTACAATTTTTTTTTTTTTTTAACCACCTAAATTCTAGATCCTTTATCCAACTTGGTTTGAGGCAAAATTGCTAAGTTTGGTGAAGGCTATCACCATAAAACTACAGTAAGCCAGTAACTAGAATGGTGTTAGGCCTATAATAGGCACTCATTACAGTACTTGCTGAATGAGGAAACACAAAGAAACATTTTTTTTTTAACTTTTATTTATTTATTTATTTTTGACACTGTTAGGTCTTCATTGCTTTGCATGGGCTTTGCATAATTGTGGTGAGTAGGGGCTACTCTTCATTGTGGTGTGTGTGCAAGCTTCTCATTGCAGTGGCTTCTCTTGTTGTGGAGCACAGGTTCTGGACACATGGGCTTCAGCAGTTGTAGCACACGGGCTCAGTAGTTGTGGTGCACAGGTTCTAGAACGTGGGCATAGTGGTTGTGGTACATAGGCTCAGTTGCTCTATGGCAACCAAGAAGATGAGCGATCTCAGACCAGGAATGGAATGCTTATCCTCTGCATTGCCAGGTGGACTTGTACCCACAATCCCACCAGGGAAGTCCTAAAGAAATTTAAATGTAAAAATAAAAGTAAATATTTTGAAAATTGTCTAAGCACAGGGAACTCAGAAGAGACAAATAATCTAATATGAAACATAAAAAATTATCTTTAAACAGGAACTGCAAATTATAAAAAAAATTAAAAACAGTCCATTAGTATCGGGCGCCACTTACTGGGGTCCAGCCCCAGTTGGATCCAGGGATTCCCTTGAGAACACGGGGTCGGTGAATTAAGATAGCAACAGCGGAGAGAATCAGAGGCTTATTATAATTGGTTTATGCGGAAAATCAATAAAACCCGTGACACCAGGTTTGCTCTGACCATGGAGGCCGCAGGCGCTGTCTCGAATAGCGGAAGGTGCCACACCTTAGGCACCTTCTCGAGTGGGTCTTGGAAGCCCAGGCAAGTAAGTGGTCGCAGAGGACCCCGGCACTCCAATTATTTTGGCCTAAAGGAAGGCAATGGCACACCACTCCAGTACGCTTGCCTGGAAAATCCCACGGGCAGAGGAGCCTGGTAGGCTGCAGTCCAAGGGGTCGCTAAGAGTCAGACAGGACTAAGCGACTTCACTTTCACTTTCCACTTTCATGCATTGGAGAAGGAAAGGGCAACCCACTCCAGTGTTCTTGCCTGGAGAATCCCAGGGACAGGGGAGCCTGGTGGGCTGCCGTCTATGGGGTCACACAGAGTCAGACATGACTGAAGCGACTTTGCAGCAAAGGAAGATTAGAGGAGAAAAGGAGAAAAAAGAAATGAGAAAGAACGACATGGGGAGACCGAGGTTGGTGAGCAAGGTCCGTAGCTTTATTTTCAACAGGGGCTTTTATACCCTAAGTTGTATATAGAAGATAATAGGGGGTGCAGAGTCATGTAAGGTCAGCAGTCCTTGACCCTTATCGAAACCAGGCTTTCTTTCTGCAAACCTATCATATACAAAGGCTTTAGGTGATTTACATCATCTTCTGGTCAGGAGACCTGCTAACATTCTTTTTCTGATAAAGGTTAGTCAACCAGAAAAACTTATTTTCTCCAAAGGTGATTTTTCTTAAAGTTTGGCGCCACTCCCTGAAAGCACTAGATAGAGTTGCATTCCTATAGGGCAAAAGGTGCAGTGGGGGATAATCAAGGCAAGAATTTTTTAACTCAAGGGTCTAAGGTTGTTAACATTAAAGCTTCTACTTATTTTCTATATCAGATCAGATCAGATCAGTCACTCAGTTGTGTCCGACTCTTTGCGACCCCATGAATCACAGCACTCCAGGCCTCCCCGTCCATCACCGACTCCCAGAGTTCACTCAGACTCAAGTCCATCGAGTCAGTGATGCCATCCAGCCATCTCATCCTCTGTTGTCCCCTTTTCCTCTTGCCCCCAATCCCTCCCAGCATCAGAGTCTTTTCCAATTAGTGAACTCTTCTCATGAGGTGGCCAAAGTACTGGAGTTTCAGCTTTAACATCATTCCTTCCAAAGAAATCCCAGGGCTGATCTGCTTCAGAATGGACTGGTTGGATCTCCTTGCACTCCAAGGGACTCTCAAGAGTCTTCTCCAACACCACAGTTCAAAAGCATCAATTCTTCAGCGCTCAGCTTTCTGCACAGTCCAACTCTCACATCCATACATGACCACAGGAAAAACCATAACCTTGACTAGACGAACCTTTGTTGGCCAAGTAATGTCTCTGCTTTTGAATACGCTATCTAGGATGGTCATAACTTTCCTTCCAAGGAGTAAGCGTCTTTTAATTTCATGGCTGCAATCACCATCTGCAGTGATTTTGGAGCCCCAAAAAATAAAGTCTGACACCTTTTCCACTGTTTCCTCATCTATTTCCCATGAGTGATGGGACTAGATGCCATGATGTTCGTTTTCTGAATGTTGAGCTTTAAGCCAACTTTTTCACTCTCCTCTTTCACTTTCATCAGGAGGCTTTTTAGTTCCTCTTCACTTTCTTCCATAAGGGTGGTGTCATCTGCATATCTGAGGTTATTGATATTTCTCCCAGCAATCTTGATTCCAGCTTGTTCTTCTTCCAGCCCAGCATTTCTCATGATGTACTCTGCATAGAAGTTAAATAAGCAGGGTGACGATATACAGCCTTGGCATACTCCTTTTCCTATTTGGAACCAGTCTGCTGTTCCATGTCCAGTTCTAACTGTTGCTTCCTAACCTGCATATAGGTTTCTCAAGAGGCAGATCAGGTGGTCTGGTATTCCCATCTCTTTCAGAATTTTCCACAGTTTATTGTGATCTACACAGTCAAAGGCTTTGGCATAGTCAATAAAGCAGAAATAGATGTTTTTCTAGAACTCTTGCTTTTTCGATGATCCAGCAGATATTGGCAATTTGATCTCTGGTTCCTCTGTCTTTTCTAAAACCAGCTTGAACTTGAATTTCATTTTAAGCTATCATTAAAGATGATAATCTACCATTTAGAATATTTGACCCAAATGTTATACTATAAATTTTTCTAAAACTGATACTTCATTCTTTTAGCAATTACAGATGAAATATTTTTATTTCAAAAGTGCCAAATTACAGCTCTAAAATTGAGATAGTCTCTACTTTTAGATGCAATCATTATGTGTTAATTTAAAGTATTCTGATTTTAACAATTAAATTTTTCTCTGAAGAATTTTTCTGTTGTGTGTGTTAGTCGCTTAGTCATGTCTGACTTTGTGACACCTTGACTATAGCCCACTAGGCTCCTCTGTACATGGAATTCTCCAGGCAAGAATACTGGAGTGAGTTGCCATTTCCTTCTCCTGGGGATCTTTCTGACGCATGTATCAAACCCAGGTCTCCTGCATTACAGGTAGATTCTTTACAATCTGAGCTAAAGGGAAATACCAATGTTAATCTCTGAGTCACGTCTGACCCTATGCAACCCCATAGACTGTAGCTTGCCAGCTTGCTCTCTCCAAGGAATTCTTCAGGCAAGAATACTGGAGTGTATAGCCATTCCCTTCTCCAGAGGATCTTCCTGACCTAGGGGTAGAACTTTGGTTTCCCACATTTGCAGGCAGATTCTTTACCAACTGAGCCACCAGGGAAGCCCAAATGTTGAATTCAGAGGGAAGAATGAAATATTGAATTCAAAGGAAAACTAAAAATAAAATCAATTCACAAAGGAAGATTGAATTCTAGTTAAGTTTTCAGTTGAATGAAAATTATCTTTTCCTTTTAGTTTGCCATTCTTATATAATTTGCGGTCAGATGGCATGTACATTTTTCATAATTATAGGAACAGTCAGTGATTATCACAGAAGATAAATAAAATACCATAAAATATAGCAACTAACATGTAAATTATACTTTATCCTAGTACTTAGGGAAAAGTTCTGTTTATAATTTTGTGTATTTATCTTCGTGGTATATATACATTTCACTCATTTTACAAATGTGTTGTCTATAGTGATTTTATTTAATATTTAGAATAAATATTTAATAAGTAATTTAAAATCTTTCAAAAATCACTTTAGGTAATTGCACAGCTTTGCATTATTTTGCAAGGTGAGCTTTCTATAAGCAGCCATTACTCCAGTGTTCACATATAAGCTATTTCTTTTTTTTGGTAAAGGGGGGTAGATACTTATTAGGGATCAATAATCAATAAAAGAAGGAAATAGGATTGGGCAGAGGGGAATAATGAACTGTGAATCAGAACCCACAAACCCTCATCCAGTGTAGTTCTTCACTGACCTGTGTGTGCATTCTGATAGTACCATAGTGTCTTGAATATGTAGCTATGTAGAAAGACTTACCAGTGAGAAATCTAATCCATTTAACTTAATATTTCTCTTTCAAAATTGTTTGGCTTTTTATATAAGCTATAGAATAAGTTTGTCTATGTATACACACTTTTCTGAGATTTTAATAAGAATTACATTAAACCTATCAATCTTTTGGGGATAAATATTCTTTTACTCTTTCAGTTCTTCTAGTCAATGAATATAATGTGTCTTTCCATTTATGTAGGTCTTTATTGATTTAGTTCACTGTATTTTGTAATTTTCACAGTACAGATTCTGTCGAGGTTTCAGTTCAATTCAGTTAAGTTCAGTCGCTCAGTTGTGTCCGACTATTTGTGACCCCATGAACTGCAGAATGCCAGGCCTCCCTGTCCATCACCAACTCCTGGAGTTCACCCAAACCCATGTCCATCGAGTTGATGATGCCATCCAAACATCTCATCTTCTGTCATCCCATTCTTCTCCTGCCCTCAATCTTTCCCAGCATCAGGGTCTTTTCCAATGAGTCAGCTCTTTGCATTAGGTGGTCAAAGTATTGGATTTTCAGCCTCAACCTCAGTCCTTCCAATGAACACCCAGGTCTGATCTCCTTTAGGATGGACTGGTTGGATTTCCTTGCAGCCCAAGGGACTCTCAAGAGTCTTCTCCAACACCACAGGTCAAAAGCATCAATTCTTCAGTGCTCAGCTTTCTTTATAGGCCAACACTCACATCCATACATGACCACTGGAAAAACCATAGCCTTGACTAGATGGACCTTTGTTGGAATGGTAATGTCTCTGCTTTTTAATATGCTGTATAGGTTGGTCATAACTTTCCTTCCAAGGAATGCTACTGAGTCACTTCAGTCGTGTCCGACTCTGTGCGACCCCATAGACGGCAGCCCACCAGGCTCCCCCTGTCCCTGGGATTCTCCAGGCAAGAACATTGGAGTGGGTTGCCATTTCCTTCTCCAATGCGTGAAAGTGAAACGTGAAAGTGAAGTCACTCAGTCGTGTCTGACCCTCAGCGACCCCATGGACTGCAGCCTACCAGGCTCCTCCGTCTATGGGATTTTCCAGGCAAGAGTACTGGAGTGGGGTGCCATTGCCTTCTGCATGCCAAGGAATAAGCGTCTTTTATTTTCATTGCTATAATCACCATCTGCAGTGATTTTGGAGCCCAGAAAAATAAGGTCAGCCACTGTTTCCATGTTTCCCCATCTATCTGCCATGAAGTGATGGGACCAGATGCCATGATCTTAGTTTTCTGAATGTTGAGCTTTAAGCCAACTTTTTCACTCTCCTCTTTCACTTTCATCAAGAGGCTTTTTAGTTCCTCTTCACTTTCTGCCATAAGGGTGGTGTCATCTGCATATCTGAGGTTATTGATATTTCTCCCAGCAATCTTGATTCCAGCTTGTGCTTCCTCCAGCCCAGCGTTTCTCATGATGTACTCTGCATAGAAGTTAAATAAGCAGGGTGACAATATACAGCCTTTACATACCTTTTCCTATTTGGAACCAGTCTGTTTTTCCATGTCCAGTTCTAACTGTTGCTTCCTGACCTGCATACAACTTTCTCAAGAGGCAGGTCAGGTGGTCTGGTATTCCCATCTCTTTCAGAATTTTCCAGTTTGTTGTGACCCACACAGTCAAAGGCTTTGGCATAGTCAATAAAGCAGAAATAGATGCTTTTCTGGAACTCTCTTGCTTTTTCCATGATCCATTGGATGTTGGCAATTTGATCTCTGGTTCCTCTGCCTTTTCTAAAACCAGCTTGAACATCTCTAATTTCATGGTTCACATATTACTGAAGCCTGGCTTGGAGAATTTTAAGCATTACTTTTTTTTAAGGTAGATTTAAATATTAATATTTTATCTACTTTAGAGTAATTATAAATGGCTTATGACTTTTAAAAGAAATTAGTTTTCATTATATAGAGTGCAGTTAAGGACTGGTTTCAAGAAGACAGGGTAGGAAGATCATGAATTTTCCTTCTCCTAGGGATGCAGAAAATCTACAATATATGCAATCATTCTCTCTGAAAGAGACCTGAAAACTGGATGAACAAAGTTTATACATCAAAAGGTAAAAGCACAGCATAAAAAAGATATGAGAAAGAGAGATACAACCTAGCACGGAAAAGCCATACCCAAATTAGTTCAGCAATTTATAATAAAAAGCTTGCACCCATACTAACATTACTTGAAAGCCAGTGCAAAGATACTAGAATGAAAAGCATAGGGAACATAGCTGAAGGATGCTGCTAAGTCGCTTCAGTCGTGTCCGACTCTGTGCGACCCCATAGACGGCAGCCCACAAGGCTCCCTCGTCCCTGGGATTCTCCAGGCAAGAGCACTGGAGTGGGTTGCCATTTCCTTCTCCAATGCATGAAAGTAAAAAGTGAAAGTGAAGTCACTCAGCCATGTCTGACTCTTCGAGACCCCATGGATTGCAGCCTACCAGGCTCCTTCGTCCATGGGATTTTCCAGGCAAGAGTACTGGAGTGGGGTGCCATTGCCTTCTCCGAGCTGAAGGATACCCATCTACTCATCTTCAATCATATGCTAAAGAGGCAGGAACCTCTTCGGGCACTCCTCAGGGACTGATGCGGGAGCCACTTTTGCAATCTCAGACAACCTTGCTAATGCTAGAAGATGCTATTTTGGAGTTTTATCTCTAACCTGTTGGTGTCAGTGGGTGTACCCCACCAACAGCCCTGCTCATCCCTGTTCCTAGACTGGAGCTCATTGCAGGCCAGGTGATAACTCTGCCCACTAGTGCTCAGAATCCACTGTGGTTGGACCCGCTAGCTCTTCCAGGGACTGGCTCCACCAGAATGGAGGGGTGCACACAGCCTAAATGTGGCACCCCTCAACACTTTTTTTTTGCCAGGTGAGATTGTGCTTCTAACTCCAAAGGACATCTTCTACATTACACCACTCTTTCAAGACTAGAAGAGATATCTTATTTAACTCATACATGGAAAGAGAGAATTAGGTAAAATGGAGAGATAGAGGAGTAAGACAAAAACCTCAGAAAAAGAGCTAAACAAAATAGATATAAACAGCATAAATGATAAAGAGTTCAAAGTAATGGCCCTAAGGATGCTTATTGAGCTTGGTAGAAGTTTGGGCAAGCACAGTGACTATTTAGATCATATATATATATATATATATATATATATATATATATATATACACACACACACTTTAAAAATGCCAAACAGAAGTTTTATCTGAGCTAAAAAACACACTAGAGGCATTCATCAGTAGACTGGATGAGGCGGAAGGATGAATCAGCAAGTTGAAAGGCAAAACATTGACACTCATCCAGACAAAGAAGCAAAATGAAAATAATAAAGTAAAGAAAACTTATAGGAACTTTGAGAGAACATTAAGTGAAATAACATTCACATTATAGGGATCCCAGAAATAAAAGATAGATAAAGAGTCATTAAAATTATTTGAGGAAGTAGTGGCTGAAAAATCCGCTAATCTGAGGAAGGAAACAAATGTTCAGTTCCACAAAGTCCTGTTCCAAATAAGATGAATTCAATGACACACATATCAAGATATGCTGTAGTTAAAATGGTAAAAGTTAAGAATAAAGAGAGACTCTTAAAAGCAGAAAAATAAAATCAATTTGTTATATACAAGTTAAATTCCAACAGCCTATAAGCAGATTTTTCAGCAGCAACCTTACAAATTGAAGGGAGTGGCACATTCTAACTGCTGAAGGGGGGAAAAAAAATGCAACCAAGAATTCTTTACCCAGCAAAGTTACCATTTTGTAATTGAAGCAGAGATAAAGATTTTTCAAGCTAAGTGAAAGCTAAAGGAGTTAACCACCTCTAAAATGGCCATAAAGGAAATCCTAAGCTGAAATGACACTAATTAATAATAAGAAAACATGTGAAAGGAAGTATCACTTGAAAGGTAAATATATAATAAAGACAGTGATTCAGGCATTTTAAATGTAAGAATGAATGTTAAAAGACAAAAGTAGTAAATTTGACTGAAATTATAACTAGTTGAAATAGAAAGTAGAAAGATATAAAATATGTCATCAAAATATAAAATATTGTGAGAGGAATAAAAAGATAGATTTTTGAAATGTGTTCTACCAACTTAAAGCAGCTTGCATTTACGTAAGATGTTGTATGTGCGCCTCAAAGTAATCACAAGATTTTATATATATATATAAAGTGGGCAAATGAAAATGAGAAGGAATTCAAATACAACACTAAAGAAAGCTAAGTAAAAGCAAGGAGAGAAGAAAAGAATGGAGAGGAATCAGGAAAATAGCCAGAAAACAATGAAAAATGGAAATAATGGAATAATAAATATTAGTGCAGATATTAATTAAATAGAAACTATAAAAAAATAAAAAACATCAATGAAACTGAGTTGTTCCTTTGCAAAGATACATAAATTGACTTGTCATTAGCTGGAGTAACCAAGGGGAAAAAAAAAAAAAAAAAGAGAGGGCTCAATTAAGTAAAACCAAAAAGTGAAAGGGGTTGCAACTGATATCACAGAACAATGTAAGACAATGCTACAAACAATTAAATGCTAATAAATTGAGTAATGTAGGAAAAAAACAGATAAATTTTCATTGTATAGTCTTGCCTTTGTCATAGATTAATTGACCAAAGATGCATAGGTTTATTTCTGGGCTTTCTGTCCTGTCCCATTGATCTATATTTTTGTATTTGTGCCCGTACCATATTGTTTGGATGACTGTAGCTTTGGAGTATAGTTTGCAGTCAGGGAGTCTGATTTCTCCAACTCCATTTTTCTTTATCCAGATTGCTTTGATTATCTACTGTGTCTGCATACAGACTTTTTTTAAATTGTTCTAGTTCAGTGAAAAATGTCTTTGGTAATTTGATAGGGATTGCATTGAGACTGTAGATTACTTTGGGTAGTATAGCCATTTTTACAGCATTAATTCTTCCAATCCAAGAACATGGTATATCTTTCTGTCTGTGTCATCTTCTGTTTCTTTCATCAGCAACTTACAGTTTTCAGAGTACAGGTCTTTTGCCTAAGTTCATTCCTAGGTACATGTATTCAATGAAATATTACTCAGTCATAAAAGGTATGGAATACTACCATTTGCAGCAACATGAGTGAACCTAGAGAGTATCATTCTAAGTGATATAAGTCTGATAGAGAAAGGTAAATATCATATAATATCATGTATATGTGAAATCTAAAAAAAAAAAAAAAAAGTGACACAAATGAACTTACTTATAAAACAGAAACAGACTCATAGACTTAGAAAACAAACTTACAGTTACCAAAGAGGGAAGACTGTAGAGGAGGGATAAAAAAGTGCTTTGGGATTAACATATACACATAAAAATATACAAAATACATAACCAACAAGGACCGACTATATAGCACAGGAAACTCTACTCAATAGAATCTGAAATATCAATTTCATACATATATGAAACACATATATTTATATGTATAACTGAATCACTAAGCTGTATACCTGAAACCAAAAGAACATTGTAAATCTACTATAATATAAAAGAATACTTAAACTAAAAGAAAAAAAAATGGGTAGGCTCCAGAAGGATTCAATCTTCTAAGGTTGAATGATGAAAAAATAGAAAATCTGAATAGGCTTATTACTAATAAGGATATTGAAACAGCTATCAAAAAAGATCTCAATGAACAAAAGCCCAGGACCAAGACCAGACCAGACAGACTTCATGTTAAATTTTACAAAATATATAAAAAAGATTTAATATGTATACTTCTCAAACTTTTCCAAAAAATTGAAAAGAAGGAAAATTTCAAAACATGTTTCAAAAAATTAGTACTACCTTAATACTGTACCTGCCAAGGACACCATGAAAAATAAAATTATAGGCACATATTCTTGATCACATAGATGCATAATTTCTCAACAAAATACTAGCAAACTAAACATAATAATATGAGCATACGTAGTTTTATTGTGCTTCACTTTATTGTGCTTTACAGATATTGTGTTGCTTAGAAATTGAAGTTTTGTGGCAACCCCAAGTGTATCAATTCTTTCATCATCATTTTCCAACATTTGCTCACTTCATGTCCATGTCACATTTTGTTAATTTTCACAATAGTTAGAACTTAAAATTATCATTGTATAAGTTATGATTATCTGTGATTAGTGATCTTTGATTTACTGTTGTAATACACACATATAAAGACAACAGACATCATTAATTGTGAAATGAAAACACAAGATTTAGAATATTACATGAACTTAGCTGATAAAGCAAGCAGCAAGATTTTGAAGGGTTGACTCCAATTTTGTAAGCCTTTATACTGTGGGTAAAGTGCTATCAAACAGTTTTGTATGCTGTTATTCAACAAAGAAAAAGGCAATCAGTGTGACAAACTTTATTTTTGTCTTATTTTAAAAATTTGTCATAGCCATCTGTCTTCAGAAACCACCACCCTGATCAGTTAGCGGATATCAACACAGAGGCAAGACTCTGAACCAGCAAAACATGATGACTTGCTGCAGGCACAGATGATTATTAGCATTTCTTAAAGCAATGAAGCATTTTTAAATTAAGATATGTACATTTTTAAAGACATAATGCTATTGCACACAATAACCACATTTAGTGTAAACATAATATATTTTTGTTGTTCAGTCACTGATTGTGTCCAACTCATTGCAAACCCCTGGAGTGTAGCACATTAGACCCCTCTGTCCTTCACTGTCTTCCAGAGATTGTTCATATTCATGTCCATTGAATCAGTGATGCTATCTATCCATCTCATCCTCTGCTACCTGCTTCTTCTTTTGCCTTCCATCTTTCCCAGCATCAGGATCTGTTCCAGTGAGTTGACTGTTTGCATCAGAGAGCTGAAATTAATATAATATATATACATAAGGAAATTTTTTTAAAATGTATGACTCATATTATTGTGATATTCACTTTATTGCAGTGGTCTGGAACCAGACCTGTGATATTTCTGAGATATGGCTGTACATTAATAGGATCATATACCATAAACAATTGAAAATGTATTCAAGGATACAAGGACTGTTCAACATCTACAAATCAATCAACAGGATATATCACATTAAAAATGAAAGATTAATATCATATGATCATCTCATTAGATGCATAAAAAGCATTTGACAAGATTCAGAATCAATTTATGATTAAAAAAAAGTGGGAATAGGGGGACTGTTCAGTGCAGTTCAGTAGATCAGTCGTGTCTGACTCTTTGTGACCCCATGAATTGCAGCACGCCAGGCCTCCCTGTCCATCACCAACTCCTGGAGTTCACTCAAATTCATGTCCATCGAGTCAGTGATGCCATCTAGCCATCTCATCCTCTGTTGTCCCCTTCTCTTCCTGTCCCCAATCCCTCCCAGCATCAGAGTCTTTTCCAATGAGCCAACTCTTTGCATGAGGTGGCCAAAGTACTGGATTTTCAGCTTTAGCATCATTCCTTCCAAAGAAATTCCAGGGCTGATCTCCTTTAGAATGGACTGGTTGGATCTCCTTGCAGTCCAAGGGACTCTCAAGAGTCTTCTCCAACACCACAGTTCAAAAGCATCAATTCTTCAGTGCTCAGCTTTCTTCACAGTCCAACTCTCACATCCATACATGACCACAGGAAAAACATAGCCTTGACTAGACGGACCTTTGTTGGCCAAGTAATGTCTCTGCTTTTGAATATGCTATCTAGGTTGGTCATAACTTTCCTTCCAAGGAGTAAGCGTCTTTTAATTTCATGGCTGCAGTCACTGTACTTCAACTTAATGCAGGCCATATATGATAAACCCATCACACTCACACAGCTAACATCACACTCTAAGATCTTTCAAAGATCAAGAGCAAGACAAGGATGTCCACTCATGACACTTTTATTCCAGCTACAGCAATTAGAATTGAAAAAGTAATTTAATAGTATCCAATATGAAAGGAAGAAGTAAAGCTCTCATTATTTATAGAGGACATGACACTACATCCAGAAAATTCTGACTCCACAAAAATAGTTAAAATGAATAAATTAATATAGTAAAGTTGAAGGGTATAAAATCAATATACATAAAATATGTAACATTTCTATAAGCTAATAGCTATCTACCAGAAGGATAAATTAGGAAAATAATACTATTTACAATTGCATCAAAAGAATAAAATACCTGAAAGTAAATTTAATCAGTGAGTTGAAAACCTGTACACTAAAAACTATAAAGTATTAATAAGAGAAATTAGATACCAAAAAATTGAAAGATATCCCATGCTCATTAATTGAAAAACTTATTGTTAAACTCTCCGTAGCACACAAAGAAATCTACAAACTCAATTCAATTCCTATCCAAATGTTAATTTCACAGAACTATAACAAATAATTCTAAAATTTGTGCGAAACCACAAAAGATGTTGAGGAGTCAAATGAATCTTAAGA